>NW_025228147.1:84551-108933 GCF_018294505.1 Triticum aestivum | reverse complement strand
GGGGGCCGGGAGCGGGTCGGCGGCGGCGGGCGGCGGAGCAGGCCACGTGGCAGCCTCTGGTTGGCTGCGGGCGCGGCGGCGGATGCTTCCGGCGCCGTCCGGACGTGTCCGGCGCGGAGAGAGGAGCGGGGCTAGGGTTTGGACTACGGGATTTCGGGGAGGATCACATATTTATAGGTAGAGGGGGATAGGAGTCTCCAAATGAGGTGTAGTTTTTGCCCACACAATCGTGATCCGACGATGGAGAGCATGGATGTGACTTAGATGGGTTATTGGCCTGTTTTGGAGGGGTGTTGGGCTGCAACACACAAGAGGCCTTTGCGGTTACCCGGTTAACCGTTGGAGCATCAAACGACCTCCAAATGTAACGAAACTTGACAGGTGTTCTACCGGTGGTGTACCAAGGCCACTTGGCAAGCCTCAGTCCATTCCCAGAACGTTTAACACCCACTCACGAAAAGAGACAAGAGGGGTGCGCCGGTGCATGTGGGATTGTCGGATTGCAAAACTGGCAACGGGGGAAATGCTCGGATGCATGAGAGGAACACGTATGCAAATGAGATGCACATGATGACATGATATCGAATGCATGACATGGACAAAATGCAAAACGTAAGACAAAACCCAACCACGGAGGGAATATCATAACACATAGCCGAAAATGACAAGAGTTGAAGTTACAAATATGGAAAGTTACATCCAGGGTGTTACAACCATAGCCCATCATATAACATTAGGCCCCGTTTAAGCCGCCATCATCCACTTAAGTCAATAATCAAGCCATATCCTTCTGGTTTAACCAAGCTAGCTTATTCATCCTCATAACTCAATCCTCCGATTTAACAATCCGCATATTCTGAACTGCCCATAGCCTTTATCCTTGTATAGCGGTTTAAACAATAACTTGTAACTCGCCATATATCTGCCAGTTTAATAACATCTTGAATTGCCTTGTGTAGGCCATTGTAACGCCCCGGATTTGATGCGCCAGGTGTCTACCAGTTATTCGCCGTAGTTGCCATGTCTTTTGCTTGCGTGTTGCATTTTTCCATGTCATCATTTGCCTTTCATCTGCATGCTTTTCAAAACATGCATCCGTTCAGGTTCCGCCGGTTCTCTCCGTTGTCCGTCCTGAGCCAGACACACTCGCACACGCCCGCGGTACCTCCGAAATATTATTTTATAAGTGCCATAAAAATGTTCTCAGAATGGGTTGCAACTTGTTGTGCGGTATTATTATAGTGTAGACAGGTCGCCTGCCAAGTTTCGTCGCATTTGGAGTCCATTTGTTAGCCCAACCGTTAAACCTACAACCGCAATATAGCCGGTCTATCGTCGGACGTTTTCGGCATCCGGAAACTGCTGTCGGGCCTCTCTCCCTCTTCTCTCCTGCAGCCCATGGTCTCTCCACAGCCCACTAACCTCCCCCCTCTGACCGGAGCCGCACGATCGCGATCGTACGGTCCCAAAACCACTCCTAAACCCCAAACCCTAGCAAATTTGCTATATATGGACACCCCTAGTCCATTTTGGGCAACCTAGACCCCTTCCCCTGCCTCCTGCCGCAGCCAACCTCCCTCCTCCTCGGATTCAGCGCGGCCCCACTCCACCTCCGCCACTTGTCACCGCCGCCGCCGTGTCCCGGACCAATCCGGGCGCGACACGTCGCCTCCCAGCACCCCGCGGCCAACCCCAGCACGCCATGTGTCCTCCCCTCGCCTCCCCACCACCGCGGGCCCTGTGAAGCCCATCCGCGGCCCGCCCCGGGCCGATCTGGGCCCGAGGCGCTGATAGAGGCGAGGGTCCCGATCTTTCGATGAGATGATAACTATCGATTTGGTGGAGACGACTTTGACAATCCGACTACAAACATGCACGACGTTGCGCCTTAGCAATCGCTAAACCAATCTCCTGAGGTTACTGACGATGCCGGAAGCACGGTCAGCCTGACCACGAAGGTCTATTCATGCAAGCAATCGAAGAACGAGCAAGAATATGATAAAGCAATCTGAATATTGCAAATATATATGAGGTATTGATAATGGTGGGGATCCGGAAGCGGTCTTGGTCTGGTCGTTGGACACAAACGAAGTACACGAAGTTGCAATGGCTAACTTTTAACTAAACAAATCCCAAGGAAAAGCTACTAGATGGATCTACTTATATAGGAGCAAGGGGTGGCGGCCAAGGAGGTGGGAGGACGTCCCAAGGCAGCCTAAAACTAAATCTAGGTCGTACAAGGCCAATGGGCCCAAGTGGAAGTGATGTAACACCTTTGGACTTGTAGTTTGACTCGGATTCTGTTGCAGCATCAGATTGTTTCGTCCACAACTCAACGCTCCGGACGAATTTGAAGGTGATTCCAATTGGGTCGGAAAGTGCACGAAATCTAGTTTCCAACAAAAAAAGAATCACCCAATTCGGAGTCCGTATGAAAAACTTGTGTGCGTTTTGAGTCAGGTATGTCTGTGCAGTCCGAATCTGAATCCAGAACGTGAGAGACTTGGACTCTATCTTCTCTTGGGCCAAAAATGACGTGAGAGAACTTTTTGGACAGAAAATAAACATCTCTTTCTTCCTTATCTTAATATGTGGATTGTACAAATGTCCCATACACCTGCAATTAGACAAAACACAAAAGTGTGTGAAGTATTTTTGTTCTGAATAACATAAATAGATTATTGAATAGTTTGCACTACAAATCACCTGACAAATATGCATATATGCAATATTTTTGGTCATATCCAAGGTAGTCATGTCCTCATCATCCTCCCCTTCTTAAAAATAAAGCCGTCCTCGGCGTTGCGTAATCTGAAATGTGGCTAACAAAAGAGACAAGGTGTACATGTTGTATATGTATATGTCATCCATTTTTACTTCCCTTGTTTTTTGCATATATGACACATGAATAGATGAGTAACTTGCATAATTCATAAAATCTAAAGCCAAAAAATTAGCATAAGAAGTAGAAGGCATGAAAATATTGCAACTCAGTTTGCACATATAAGTGAAGCTCTTATTCATTTCAAAAGATTGACAATGTTCATCATTAAACCATCCCAACATTGGTAAATAAACCTTACTTGCATCAAATTTACATGCTACAACATGCTTAAATAAGCAAACATGCAATAAGTCATTCAACACAGAATCATCACCAAGATTAGAGGTCATATCAAAATGATTAAACATTGGTTCTTTTGCATCAATAGTTAATTCAATGGGTGCACTCAAAATTGTTGGTATTTCAGTTGTTTGATCACATGGCAAAGTCAAATTATCAACGTAGTCCTCTAAAATAGGTGGTGTGATCAAAGTAGTGGGTAGCTCATCAGATGGTGCATTCAAATTGACAAGGCATTCATCATTCTCATGTAGAGATGGAAGATCAGTACCTTTGTCATTACCTCTTATGATCAACTCAGATGATGTAGCCACTCTCGGGGGCGATGTGTCACATGGTGGAGGTGATGTAGTCCTTACAACAACGGATGTGGTTGTCATAGTATGCCTAGTAGTTGAAGGAACAATCATATCAACTCTTGGAATGTGCACCGTGCGCTTGTTCTCCTCGTGGCCAACATGTCGCTTTATTTCCTGTTCAGCTTTGCAAGCAAGATGAAACAAATGGTCCATAGGATAACACTCTTCATGAATTAGTATCTCTTGAATATCACGGTTTAATCCTCCCCAAAATCTATCCATAAAATCATCTTCACTTTCTTCTAAAGAGGAATGCAACAAGGTAGTTTGTAAATCATCATAATATTTTGTTACAGTTTCACTACCTTGTTTTAAGTGTTGCAACTTCTTAATCATGTCACGAGTATAATAAGCAGGGGCGAAAGTATGTTACATGGCAAGTTTCAAATCATCCCGAGTAGTAGGTATATAATCAGGGTGTAACCGACAATATTCACTCCACCAAATCAAAGCATAACTAGTGAAAGAACCAACCGCAACCTTAACCTTTTTATGTTCATCGAAATTATGGGAAGCAAATATATTTTTTAAGTCGAACTCCCATTCAATATATAAAGCAGGTTTAGAACGGCCATTAAATGGTGGTATAGATACATTAACCTGATCATGTGCATTTGGATGTTTGTGCACCTCTCGTGACGGTTGTGGTATTTGCAAAGGTGGTGGCACGTCTCTCGCGATCGACAAAGCCCATGAATTGACTCTGGATCCTGTCATGATTAGTAGAACAAAAAACAAAACTCAAAAATAATGTTCCTATAACTACTAGGATGTGGTGGTAAAACGCTCACAGTAAAGCAAATATCAATGTCTTACAAGTTCTTACCATGCAGCAGGCGGTGATCGGCAACCAGCGGTGTCAAGTAACTCCGAATATTGAGTAAAACGATTGCCAGGGGAGCGTACGTATACATGGTGTAGAAATATGTGGAGCTGGGTTGGCTATATATGGTAGCAAAAGATTAGCAATAATCAATTCAAAGATGCAATGTTGAATAAACGCTCAACGACGGTACTGTGCTGGTCCTAGGCTAGACCGGACTAGAGACGCGAGCCTAGAACACTAATGAGGTCACGGCGTAGCACAACTAGCATCAATGAAGGATACTAAGTAGCTCTTGACAGCAAGATATAAGTGAAGATCACAACGGCAGTGAAGATAATGATGAAAAACAACTGCCAAGCATGATATACAACAACTCTCTCTCCAACTTTCCTCTTGAAAAGTTTGAGACAATTTTCTGATAAATTCTCTCAAAGAATGCTACTAACTCAAGCTTTCCAATGCAAAAAGAATCCCTCAATTCCGAATTGATATGAGGAGTCAAAGAATTCTAAAACTGGCCTGAAAAATTGGAACAAGTTGTGTTCACGAACTTCGGAGGGCAAAAAGACCTACTTAGAAGCCGATTTTGAGGTGTCAAATATTGAACTAGCTTCTGCAACTATTTAGATGCGGCTCGTCGCTATCTTCAATTTGAGTACTCAGGGAGCCAAAACTGACTTCGTATGAGGAAGATACACCTGTTTTACCGAACAGTGCGCAAAACAGATACCAATCCGAATTCAGGTACGAGATTGATTCTAGATAGATCCAATTTTTTTTCTTCTCTCTTTTTTTTCTCACGCCTTTTTTTTCTTTTTCTTCTCCCTCTTTTTCTTTTTTTTCTTTCCTATTTTCTCTCTTTTTTTCTTTATCTTCTTTTTCTCCCTCTTTCCAAGACAAACTAGATAAGATGCAAATTCGATCAGGAGAAGATGTGAACGATCTCAACTATGATTATGACAATGAACGGTGGGTAGCACGTGGAGGAAATTGATGGATGGGTGGTGGACAGCGGAAGGGATAACGATGCAGCGGCGACGTGACTAATGTGAACAGAACTCGAAACTCTAAACGACCTAGACACTAAGACCAGCAACTCGACACGACGATGCAACCGATAATTCAACTATGCAAGCAATGAAAAGAAAATTACAAAGGCTCAGACTGGCTTGGACAAAGGATGAATAGATCTAACTCTTTTTTGTGGATTTTTCTTGGACAATAGGTAAGAAAATAAATCTAATCTAGGAAAACTGGAAATTCTCACCGAGCAACCTGAAAACTGATACCACTTGATAGAGGCGAGGGTCCCGATCTTTCGATGAGATGATAACTATCGATTTGGTGGAGACGACTTTGACAATCCGACTACAAATATGCACGACGTTGCGCCTTAGCAATCGCTAAACCAATCTCCTGAGGTTACTGACGATGCCGGAAGCACGGTCAGTCTGACCACGAAGGTCTATTCCTGCAAGCAATTAAAGAACGAGCAAGAATATGATAAAGCAATCTGAATATTGCAAATATATATGAGGTATTGATAATGGTGGGGATCCGGAAGCGGTCTTGGTCTGGTCGTTGGACACAAACGAAGTACACGAAGTTGCAATGGCTAACTTTTAACTAAACAAATCGCAAGGAAAAGTTACTAGATGGATCTACTTATATAGGAGCAAGGGGTGGCGGCCAAGGAGGTGGGAGGACGTCCCAAGGCAGCCTAAAACTAAATCTAGGTCGTACAAGGCCAATGGGCCCAAGTGGAAGTGATGTAACACCTTTAGACTTGTGGTTTGACTCGGATTCTGCTGCACCATCAGATTGTTTCGTCCACAACTCAACGCTCCGGACGACTTTGAAGGTGATTCCAATTGGGTTGGAAAGTGCACGAAATCTAGTTTCCAACAAAAAAAGAATCACCCAATTCGGAGTCCGTATGAAAAACTTGTGTGCGTTTTGAGTCAGGTATGTCTGTGCAGTCCGAATCTGAATCCAGAACGTGAGAGACTTGGACTCTATCTTCTCTTGGGCCAAAAGTGACGTGAGAGAACTTTTTGGACAGCAAATAAACATCCATTTCTTCCTTATCTTCATATGTGAATTGTACAAATGTCCCATACACCTGCAATTAGACAACACACAAAAGTGTGTGAAGTATTTTTGTTCTGGATAACATAAATAGATTATTGAATAGTTTGCACTAGAAATCACCTGACAAATATGCATATATGCAATATTTTTGGTCATATCCAAGGTAGTCATGTCCTCATCAGGCGCCTGCGCCGCGCCACCGCCCGCCCTGGCGTTCGCCTCCTCCCCGACCTCCAGCGCTCCGTCGCCGCTCCGTACGCCCGCGGCCTCGCCTCCCCGCCGACCGCGCCCGCCGGCTTCGGTCGCCGTCTCCGACCCCCCAAGGCCAGTCTGCGCTACCCCTGCCTTCTCCTCCTTCTTTCGGCTTCTCTCCCTCAGTTCCCGTGCCTGCAGGACCTCGCCGCCGCCTGGATCTCCCCGACCCCGCCGCCATGGAGCCCCGCCGACTGCCGCCACGCCCGGATCCGTCAAGCTGTCGCCCGGATCCGTCGATCCCCGTCGTTCCCCTCCGGATCACCTCCCTCTCCGGCCTCCCCTCGCCTTCCTCTGCCTCGCCGGAGGTTCGGTAGCGCCGCCGCCGCCGTCTTCTTCGTGGTGCAAGGAGCGAGCACGCCCGCTCGCAGCGCCTCCATGCAGGGCCAGCCGGCCACGTGGGCCTCCCATGGCCCAGCCCAGCTCCCCCAAGCCGGCCTGCCAAACCTCTTACCCGACCTGGGCTCGGCCCATGGTGAGCAGCCCGTCTTACCCTCGCCCCATGCGCAATTTAGTAACTTGCGCCTCTCCGTTTTTCCTGAAAAATGACTAAGTCCCGAAATATTTTGACATTAACATGCCATGTTCATCGCGTCATATCTCCAGGCATACTGCTCCGTTTCATGCGTGTAATATGTTGAAATATTCATTGTGAGATACTCTATATTTCATTCCATTGTACCATGTTAATTTGAGCTCATCTTGATGCCTGAATCATCGTTGCAAGAGTGCTATATGATGTTGTCTGTTGTCTGTTAACAGAACATGCTCATTTGTCATTTTTACCATGTTTGATGTGCGCATCCTATGAGGTTGATGTCTACATGTGTTTTGAACTATGCCATGCCATATTTATAGGGGTGCCATCAATGTATTTTTGTGAGTTGTGTAGTGAGTGCGTCAAGCTGGTTAAGTAGGGTACTTGATGTTACTGTTTTGCTAGGCTGAATCTATTATTTCGTGATGCTATGTAAACCTGCTGCTACAAGTCATTTTATGAATAATCTGGAGATGTTCACTAAGGGTGTTTTGTTCTACATGTTATGCTCTATCCATCCATGCCCCTGGTTGCAATTATAACCTGCTGTAGCTTGTTGTAATCTTGCTTCAAATTTGCTATATAATGTTGCTGTCAGCCTGTTAACATTAAGTTCAGGTTTTGCCATGTGTTTTGCTAGTGATCCATGTACCCTATGACAATGCTATTGCCATGCTTACCTTCATAACCATGTATTCTTACTGTTGGTTGCCTTGCCATGCCATGTAATGCTCTGTGATGAGTGGTACAAGCTCACCAAAATGCCTACTTATTGTTGTTTCTGCCATGTATGAATCTGTCATATAATTTGCTATGTTTACATGGGTGCCATCATATCGTTTGATCCTTTTTGGCTTATGGTCAGTAAGGGACTCTTGTTCTATGCAATTAGTAGGTTCATGCCATGCCTTTGTTTGCCATGTTAAGTTCCTGTAACATGTTGTTTGATAGCTCTAAACATTGCGACCTGATGTTATTTTCTGCAAAGTCTGAACGGGTATTATTTGCAATCTTGCCATATGTTTTGGAGCATGTTCTAGTGATTTCTGGAGATAGCTCAGTGTTCATGTTTTGTTATGCTTTACCTGTACATCATGTCCATGCCTTTTATTTTCATATTATGGTGTTGTAGCATGTTGTTTTGATGCTTGCGATATGCCTAGTTGTGTTTTGGACAGATTGTTGTTATGACTTGTATAGAGTGTATGTGTTGCACCGTTGCTCCGTTTTGAGTGTGCTCTATATGAAACTTGCTTAGAATTGCATGTAGTTTCATATTATCATGTTGCATATTTGCTTTGAGGTGTTTGCTTGATGTTTGGATGCATTTTGCATCAATGCCATGTTTAACTTGTTTTGCTCATATCTTCTAGGCCGTAGCTCCGAACTAAATGAACTTTATATGTAACTTGACTAGAATCTCGTGTAGATCATATTGGTGCATTTTAACTTGCTGTTTAACAACTTGAACATAAGGTTTATTCAGATCTGGACAAATTTCAAAATTTGCATATGAGGACTTACCGGAATTGTTATATGTTGTTTCCAGCCTCATTTAAACTTGCCTTGATGTGTTGCTTTTGTTTGCATCATCTCTTGCCATGAGTAGCTTCATGTAGCCTTGTCATGCATCATACTAGGTTGTGCATCATGTCTTGTTCATGTGTGGTGTGTTTACCATGTTGTGTGCTTCTTCTCGATAGTTCCCGTTTCATTGCGATCGTGAGGACTCGTTCGTCTACGCTTGGTTCATCTTCGTGGCTTCATCTTCTTCATGGACTCGTTCTTCTTCCTTGCGGGATTTCAGGCAAGATGACCACTACCCTGGATCTCACTACTATCATTGCTATGCTAGTTGCTTCGTTCTATCGCTTTGTTGCGCTACCTTTCTTTTGCTCATCAAGCCTCCCAAATTGCCATGAACCTCTAACCTTTGACACCCTTCCTAGCAAACCGTTGCTTGGCTACGTTACCGCTTTGCTCAGCCCCTCTTATAGCGTTGTTAGTTGCAGGTGAAGTTGAAGATTGCTCCATGGTGGACAGGATTTTGTTGGGATATCACAATATTTTCTTATATTATTAATGCATCTATATACTTGGTAAAGGGTGGAAGGCTCGGCCTTATGCCTGGTGTTTTGTTCCACTCTTGCCGCCCTAGTTTCCGTCATACCAGTTTTATGTTCCCGGATTTTGCGTTCCTTACGCGGTTGGGTGATTTATGAGACCCCCTTGACAGTTTGCTTTGAATAAAACTCCTCCAGCAAGGCCCAACCTTGGTTTTACCATTTGCCTCACCATCACCTACATTTCCCTTGGGAGTAATTAACCCGAGGGTCATCTTTATTTTAGCCCCCCCGGGCCAATGCTTGTCTAAGTGTTGGTCCAAACCGAGCGATGTCCGGCGCCCCTGGGCAACCAGGGTCTATGCCAACCCGTCGTCTTGCTCATCCGTTGTGCCCTGAGAACAAGATATGTGCAGCTCCTATCGGGATTTGTCGGCACAGCGAGCGGTCTTGCTGGTCTTGTTTTACCATTGTCGAAATGTCTTGTAAACCGGGATTCCGAGTCTGATCGGGTCTTCCAGGGAGAAGGTATATCCTTCGTTGATTTCGAGAGCTTATCATGGGCTAAGTTGGGATACCCCTGCAGGGTTTAAACTTTCGAAAGCCGTGCCCGCGGTTATGGGCAGATGGGAATTTGTTAATGTCCGGTTGTAGATAACTTGACACCAGATATGAATTAAAACGCATCAACCGCGTGTGTAGCCGTGATGGTCTCTTTTCGGCGGAGTCCGGGAAGTGAACACGGTTTTTGGGTTATGTTTGACGTAAGTAGGAGTTCAGGATCACTTCTTGATCATTGCTAGCTTCACGACCGTTCCATTTGCTCTCTTCTCGCTCTTATTTGCGTATGTTAGCCACCATATCATGCTTAGTCGCTGCTGCAACCTCACCACTTTACCACTTCCTTTCCCTTTAAGCTTTGCTAGTCTTGATACCCATGGTAATGGGATTGCTGAGTCCTCGTGGCTCACAGATTACTACAACAACAGTTGCAGGTACAGGTTATGCGATGATCATGACGCGAGAGTGATGTTTGCTTGTCTTGGAGTTCTTCTTCTGCTTTTTCTTCAATCAGGGGATAGGTTCTAGGTCGGCAGCCTGGGCTAGCAGGGTGGATGTCGTTTGAGTTTCTGTTTGTGTTTCATCCATAGTCGGATGATGCTCTAATGTATTGTGATGTTCTATTCGTGTGGCATTGTATGCCTCTTGTATGTATCCCCATCTATTATGTAATGTTGATGTAATGATATCCACCTTGCAAAAGCGTTTCAATATGCGGGTCTATCCGTGGTGGGACCTTCGAGTTCCTTTTGGATAGGGTCGCATATTGGACGTGACAAGTTGGTATCAGAGCCTCGACCGACCCTAGGAGCCCCTTGATTGATCATGTAGCTTGGCCGTTGTTGAGTCTAGAAGAAAACTGTTTTTCGGAGTCTAGTTATATCGGAGAGTAGGAATTCTTTTTACTCCTCTGCCCCTTCGTCGCTCTGGTAAGGAATCTTGACGTAGCTATTTTGAATTACTCCTCTTCCCATTCAAAAGTTTCTTTAGGATCACGCAGTCGGTTTTTCGATCGTTTGTTCTCAGCTCTTTTATCCGGTGCATTTCTCGTCAAGTTGACTCGAACCTCTTCATCTTTGCAAGTTCAATCCTTAGTTGTTTTCTTTTCCCACCCACCCACCCTTTTTCATCTCAGAGCCGGACTCCGTAATCGAGTATCCATCCTACTCCTGTGAAGTCTTTGCTTTCTTTCCTCAATGATTTCAACCGGTGTTTTCTCTTCAAGATATTCGTTGATTTCCCCTTCCAAGTTGCCTTTGTTTTCCCGCCCTCCCACCCTCTTCTTCCCGGAGCTTGAATCTGTTACGACCATCAATTTCACTCGTGCGAAGCCTCTTCAGTCTTCCCTCAATTGTTTCAACTGGTGAATTCTCGTTTTGTTCGACATTCTTCATCTCTTTTCCGGTGGACCCAATTCAAGTTTCCGATTGATCATAGTCTTTTCCTTGGATCAAGTGTTCTCATTGCTCATTTTCCTCTCGCCATTCAATCATTCCGGAGTTTGGAAGACATCTCAGGAGATTCGTCTGTGTTCCAATTAATTCGAGGTTGCCACCTCATTAAAATATTTCAACTGTTCCGGTGCATCATCTATCTGTTCAAAAACCCTTTTCAATGGTGTTTTCTCTTTAGTGTGCCCTAACCCACAGGTCTTTTCCCAGGATCTTACCTTACTCTTCTAATTTCCCGGAGTTATTCCCAAATTCTTTTCCAAGTGTGACGTAAGAATGAATTTCACCAGTCGGAGATTTTTCCAAGATCGATTTAAAATCATTTCATTGCTGGCTCAACCTCTTTGCTTTCCATTCTCCCGGAGTATCTCAGTAATTTTGGTGGTGTTTCTCGTCGTCATTTGAAGATCGAAGAAGAGTCTTCCTCCAAATCTTATCCGTTCTCTCAAAGATTCGTGATTCTAGCTTGATGCCATCCTCTCATAATTATTTTCGCTTGTCAGAAGTTCTTTTCATCCATCCGGAGTATGCCAGAAGTTGTTTCCCCATTTCTTTTCACCGGAGGCCATCGTTCCAGAAGAATTCTTCGTCCTCACATTCCAGCTACCGTTGTCCAATTATCCCGGTGCTTCATTCAAGTGTTCTTTAATCAGCTCATGATCTCTTTATTCTTTTGCATCTAAATCCCCTCAAGCATATTTGTTCTTCTAATTCTTCCAGGTGATTCAGTCTCTTTCATCAGTCATTTTCGAATTCTTACGGTGGTTCATTCAAGACTCCTTTTCCTTTGTTTATCATATCAATCCATTCGTTCTTTCGAATCCTACCGGTGGTTCATGAAGACTCTCTCAAGTTTTGTGCTATACCCTCCCTTAATCCTTTTCAAGAAGAATAAGCAGTATGTGAAATCCATTGCTTGTCATCAATTTAATTTGATGAAGGATAAGCATACAATAAATCTTATTCTTATTTCATCCAAGTGAGTAATCCTTTCCTTCCATTGCACCATGTTCATTTGAGCTCATCTTGAAGCCTGAATCATCGTTGCAAGAGTGCTATATGATGTTGTCTGCTGTCTGTTAACAGAACATGCTCATTTGTCATTTTTGCTATGTTTGATGTGTGCATCATATGAGGTTGATGTCTACATGTGTTTTGAACTATGCCATGCCATCATTACAGGGGTGCCATCAATGTATTTTTGTGAGTTGTGTAGTGAGTGCGTCAAGCTGGTTAAGTAGAGTACTTGTTGTTACTGTTTTGCTAGGCTGAATCTGTTATTTCATGATGCTATGTAAACCTGCTGCTACAAGCCATTTTATGCATAATCTGGAGATGTTCACTAAGGGTGTTTTGTTTTACATGTTATCCTCTATCCATCCATGCCCCTGGTTGCAATTATAGCCTGCTGTAGCTTGTTGTAATCTTGCTCCAAATTTGCTATATAATGTTGCTGTCAGCCTGTTAACATTAAGTTCAGGTTTTGCCATGTGTTTTGCTAGTGATCCATGTACCCTATGACTATGCTATTCCCATGCTTAGCTTCATAACCATGTATTCTTACTGTTGGTTGCATTGCCATGCCATGTAATGCTCTGTGGTGAGTGGTACAAGCTCACCAACATGCCTACTTATTGTTGTTTCCGCCATGTATGAATCTGTCATATAATTTGCTATGTTTACATGGGTGCCATCATATCGCCTGATCCTTTTTGGCTTATGGTCAGTAAGGGACTCTTGTTCTATGCAATTAGTAGGTTCATGCCATGCCTTTGTTTGCCATGTTAAGTTCCTGTAACATGTTGTTTGATAGCTCTAAACATTGCAACCTGATGTTATTTTCTGCAAAGTCTGAACGGGTATTATTTGCAATCTTGCCATATGTTTTGGAGCATGTTCTAGTGATTTCTGGAGATAGCTCAGTGTTCATGTTTTGTTATGCTTTACTTGTACATCATGTCCATGCCTTTTATTTTCATATTATGGTGCTGTAGCATGTTGTCTTGATGCTTGCGATATGCCTAGTTGTTGTTTTGGACAGATTGTATAGAGTGTATGTGTTGCACCGTTGCTCCGTTGCTCCGTTTTGAGTGTGCTCTATATGAAACTTTCTTAAAATTGAATGTAGTTTCATATTATCATGTTGCATCCTTGATTTGAGGTGTTTTCTTGATGTTTGGATGCATTTTGCATCAATGCCATGTTTAACTTGTTTTGCTCATATCTTCTAGGCCGTAGCTCCGAACTAAATGAACTTTATATGTAACTTGACTAGAATCTCATGTAGATCATATTGGTACATTTTAACTTGCTGTTTAACAACTTGAACATAAGGTTTATTCAGATCTAGACCAATTTTGAAATTTGCATATAAGGACTTACCGGAATTGTTATATGTTGTTTCCGGCCTCATTTAAACTTGCCTTGATGTGTTGCTTTTGTTTGCATATTCTCTTGCCATGAGTAGCTTCATGTAGCCTTGTCATGCATCATACTTGGTTGTGCATCATGTCTTGTTCATGTGTGGTGTGTTTAACATGTTGTGTGCTTCTTCTCGATAGTTCCCGTTTCGTTGCGATCGTGAGGACTCATTCGTCTATGCTTGGTTCGTCTTCGTGGCTTCATCTTCTTCATGGACTCGTTCTTCTTCCTTGCGGGATTTCAGGCAAGATGACCGCTACCCTGGATCTCACTACTATCATTGCTATGCTAGTTGCTTCGTTCTATCGCTTTGCTGCGCTATCTATCTTTTGCTCATCAAGCCTCCCAAATTGCCATGAACCTCTAACCTTTGACACCCTTCCTAGCAAACCGTTGCTTGGCTATGTTACCGCTTTGCTCAGCCCCTCTTATAGTGTTGTTAGTTGCAGGTGAAGTTGAAGATTGCTCCATGGTGGACAAGATTTTGTTGGGATATCACAATATTTTCTTATATTATTAATGCATCTATATACTTGGTAAAGGGTGGAAGGCTCGGCCTTATGCCTGGTGTTTTGTTCCACTCTTGCCGCTCTAGTTTCCATCATACCGGTGTTATGTTCCTGGATTTTGCATTCCTTACGCGGTTGGGTGATTTATGGGACCCCCTTGACAGTTTGCTTTGAATAAAACTCCTCCAGCAAGGCCCAACCTTGGTTTTACCATTTGCCTCACCATCACCTACATTTCCCTTGGGAGTAATTAACCCGAGGGTCATCTTTATTTTAAACCGAGCGATGTCTAAGTGTTGGTCCAAACCGAGCGATGTCCGGCGCCACCTGGGCAACCAGGGTCTATGCCAACCCATCGTCTTGCTCATCCGTTGTGCCCTAAGAACGAGATATGTGCAGCTCCTATCGGGATTTGTCAGCACAACGGGCGGTCTTGCTTGTCTTGTTTTACAATTGTCGAAATGTCTTGTAAACTGGGATTCCGAGTCTGATCGGGTCTTCTTGGAAGAAGGTATATCCTTCGTTGATCGCGAGAGCTTACCATGGGCTAAGTTGGGACACCCCTGCAGGGTTTAAACTTTCGAAAGTCGTGCCCGCGGTTATGGGCAGATGGGAATTTGTTAATGTCCGGTTGTAGATAACTTGACACCAGATACGAATTAAAACGCATCAACCGCGTGTGTAGCCGTGATGGTCTCTTTTTGGCGGAGTCCGGGAAGTGAACATAGTTTTTGGGTTATCTTTGACATAAGTAGGAGTTCAGGATCACTTCTTGATCATTGCTAGCTTCACGACCGTTCCATTTGCTCTCTTCTCGCTTTTATTTGCGTATGTTAGCCACCATATCATGCTTAGTCGCTGCTGCAACCTCACCACTTTACCACTTCCTTTCCCTTTAAGCTTTGCTAGTCTTGATACCCATGGTAATGGGATTGCCGAGTCCTCGTGGCTCACAGATTACTACAACAACAGTTGCAGGTACAGGTTATGCGATGATCATGACGCGAGAGTGATGTTTGCTTGTCTTGGAGTTCTTCTTCTGCTTTTTCTTCGATCAGGGGATAGGTTCCAGGTTGGCAGCCTGGGCTAGCAGGGTGGATGTCGTTTGAGTTTCTGTTTGTGTTTCATCCGTAGTCGGATGATGCTCTAATGTATTTTGATGTTGTATTCGTGTGGCATTGTATGCCTCTTGTATGTATCCCCATCTATTATGTAATGTTGATGTAATGATATCCAACTTGCAAAAGCGTTTCAATATGCGGGTCTATCCTTGGTGGCACCTTCGAGTTCCTTTTGGATAGGGTCGCATATTGGGTGTGACAAGTTGGTATCAGAGCCTCGACCGACCCTAGGAGCCCCTTGATTGATCGTGTAGCTTGGCCGTTGTTGAGTCTAGAAGAAAACTATTTTTCGGAGTCTAGTTATATCGGAGAGTAGGAATTCTTTTTACTCCTCTGCCCCTTCGTCACTCTGGTAAGGAATCTTGACGTAGCTGTTTTGAATTACTCCTCTTCCCATTCAAAATTTTCTGTAGGATCACGCAGTCGGTTTTTCGATCGTTTGTTCTCACCTCTTTTATCCGGTACATTTCTCGTCAAGTTGACTCGAACCTCTTCATCTTTGCAAGTTCAATCCTTAGTTGTTTTATCTTCCCACCCACCCACCCTTTTTCATCTCGGAGCCGGAGTCCGTAATCGAGTATCCATCCTACTCATGCGAAGTCTTTGCTTTCTTTCCTCAATGATTTCAACCGGTGTTTTCTCTTCAAGATATTCGTCGATTTCCCCTTCCAAGTTGCCTTTGTTTTCCCGCCCTCCCGCCCTCTTCTTCCCGGAGCTTGAGTCTGTTACGACCATCAATTTCACTCGTGCGAAGCCTCTTCAATCTTCCCTCAATTGTTTCAACCGGTGAATTCTCGTTTTGTTCGACATTCTTCATCTCTTTTCCGGTGGACCCAATTCAAGTTTTCAGTTGATCATATTCTTTTCCTTGGATCAAGTGTTCTCCTTGCTCGTTTGCCTCTCGCCATTCAATCATTCCGGAGTTCGGAAGACATCTCAGGAGATTCGTCTGTGTTCCAATTAATTCGAGGTTGCCACCTCATTAAAATATTTCAATTGTTCTGGTGCATCATCTATCTGTTCAAAAACCCTTTTCAACGGTGTTTTTCTCTTTAGTGTGCCCTAACCCACAGCTCTTTTCCCAGGATCTTACCTGACTCTTCTAATTTCCAGGAGTTATTCCCAAATTCTTTTCCAAGTGTGACGTAAGAATGAATTTCACCAGTCGGAGATTTTTCCATGATCGATTTCAAATCATTTCATTGCTGGCTCAACCTCTTTGCTTTCCATTCTCAGTAATTTTGGTGGTGTTTCTCGTCGTCATTTGAAGATCGAAGAAGAGTCTAGCTTGATGCCATCCTCTCATAATTCGTGATTCTAGCTTGATGCCATCCTCTCATAATTATTTTCGCTTGTCAGAAGTTCTTTTCATCCACCCGGAGTATGCCAGAAGTTGTTTTCCCATTTCTTTTCACCGGAGGCCATCGTTCCAGAAGAATTCTTCGTCCTTACATTTCAGCTACCATTATCCAATTATCCCGGTGCTTCATTCAAGTGTTCTTTAATCAGCTCATGATCTCTTTGTTCTTTTGCATCTAAATCCCCTCAAGCATATTTGTTCTTCTAATTCTTCCTAGTGATTCAGTCTCTTTCATCAGTCATTTTCGAATTCTTACGGTGGTTCATTCAAGACTCCTTTTCCTTTGTTTATCATATCAATCCATTCATTCTTTCGAATCCTACCGGTGGTTCATGAAGACTCTCTCAAGTTTTGTGCTATACCCCCCCTTAATCCTTTTCAAGAAGAATAAGTAGTATGCGAAATTCATTGCTTGTCATCAATTTAATTTGATGAAGGATAAGCATACAATAAATCTTATTCTTATTTCATCCAAGTGAGTAATCCTTTCCTTCGGAGTTTGTTCTTAATGAATAAATTCTAGTTCCAAGTCTTTTCGTCTTTTCTTTTCCGGAGTTCAAATTTCCTCGGCCATGTCATCAAAACCTCCATCTAAATCATTGCAACGCTCATCTTATTCTTTCATCCTTCATTTTATCTCGTCATCCTTTTGTTACCGGAGTTCTACATGGTGGTTCTTCACGATTTAATTCATTCTTCAAGTGTTCATCAAGATTCTTGTTCAAGGAGTTCTAGTATCTTCCTTCTTGCATCTCAAAGTGCAATTAATTCTGCATGTCCTTTTGAAGTGGAGTTTTGCATTTCTTTGTTCTCCTCAGCTATTTAATCTTTTCCGCTCGTGGTCGGTTATCAGCTTATAAATTTTGAGATGTTATCCATAAGTCCACGACAAGTTTATTCTTTCGTTGTTGATTTTCTCAACAACTCCGTTCAACCCTTCCTTCTAAGTTCATTTCATTCCATTCCGGAGGCATTGTGTTGCTTATGTCGTCAAGTGTCATTCCATCTTGTGAAGTTCGTGTTCTATTCTTTCCTTGTTCAACCGGAGTGTTGTCTAAATCTTTTCAATCTTATTCGTTTTTTTATCTCGTTCTAACCGGAGTGGTTTCATTGTCTACCTGATTCCGTGAGCCTTCGGCGGCGGTGGGCGGCGGAGCAGGCCATGTGGCGGCCTCTGGTTGGCTGCGGGCGCGGCGGCGGATGCTTCCGGCGCCGTCCGGACGTCTCCGGAGCGGAGAGAGGAGCGGGGCTAGGGTTTGGACTACGGGATTTCGGGGAGGATCACATATTTATAGGTAGAGGGAGATAGGAGTCTCCAAATGAGGTGTAGTTTTTGCCCACACAATCGTGATCCGACGATGGAGAGCATGGATTTGACTTAGATGGGTTATTGGGCTGTTTTGGAGGGGTGTTGGGCTGCAACACACAAGAGGCCTTTGTGGTTACCCGGTTAACCGTTGGAGCATCAAACGACCTCCAAATGTAACAAAACTTGACAGGTGTTCTACCGGTGGTGTACCAAGGCCACTTGGCAAGCCTCGGTCCATTCCCAGAATGTTTAACACCCACTCACGAAAAGAGACAAGAGGGGTGCGCCGGTGCATGTGGGAGTGTCGGATTGCAAAACGGGCAACGAAGAAAATGCTCGGATGCATGAGACGAACACGTATGCAAATGAGATGCACATGATGACATGATATGGAATGTATGACATGGACAAAATGCAAAACGAAAGACAAAACCCAACCACGGAGGGAATATCATAACACAGCCGAAAATGACAAGAGTTGGAGTTACAAATATGGAAAGTTACATCCGGGGTGTTACAACCGTAGCCCATCATATAACATTTGGCCCCGTTTAAGCCGCCATCATCCACTTAAGTCAATAATCAAGCCATATCCTTCTGGTTTAACCAAGCTGGCTTATTCATCCTCATAACTCAATCCTCCGGTTTAACAATCCGCATATTCTGAACTGCCCATAGCCTTTATCCTTGTATAGCGGTTTAAACAATAACTTGTAACTCGCCATATATCTGCCAGTTTAATAACATTTTGAATTGCCTTGTGTAGGCCATGCACCCAATCATGACCAAGATCGTTACGTCATGCGACTGGGTCCCATCCATCGTTACCGAGGCAATGCTCGAAGATTATGTCAAGATTGGTTTCATACCGGCCAAAGACATCATTCACTGGCGTGCTCCTAAATCGGGTGAAGCCGAACCTCAGCTGCAGGACGATGAAGTTATCATTTTCACTGATCACATGAACCAGGGCTTCTCACCGCCCGGATCAAAATTCTTCCTTGATGTTCTGCATTTTCTGCAACTTCATCCTCAAGATATCGGGCCCAATTCCATTTCCAATATTTGCAATTTCCTAGTCTTCTGTGAAGTATAACTCTAAGAAGAACCTAGTGTTGAACTCTTCAGAGAGTATTTTTACCTGAACCGCCAGAACGAATTCACCGACGGGCCTAGCCAAGAACTTGGAGGGATCTCAATTGAGCGACACAGAGATGCCATTTTCCCTTAAGCTCAGCTTCCAAGCCATCCCAAGGATTGGAATCAAACCTGGTTCTACTACAAAGATACTTCTCCTGCTGATGAAAATCCTTTACCAGGCTTTCGTCATCAACGGCTCAACCCGAAACACAGTCTTCCAACCGGATTACCACTACTGAACGGGCCAAACTTGCACCTACCTTCTCAAAGGTGAGGGCATTATTGGGCGATGGATTAACCGGGATTGATCTGGTTCGATGCTGGGTAGCCTGGTGGATCATACCTTCAAGCTACCGGTCCGGTTTAATGTGTACATATAATGGCGACACCAAAGATCCACTGCGTTATAGTTCCAAGCGTTTGTCTGATAAATCCATCAATGAAATGACCAAAACTCTTCTCAATGAAAGCTTGGAGAGCTGCAGCAGAGTTGGTCTGAATCCCTTCTGCAAACTTAACCCGGCACCGGATGTAAGTTTGTCTGGTTTATATACTTTACTTCATTGTTCATAGAATCGGGAGATCCCAACCTTTATTGAAATCATTCGCAGGCCGAATCCGCCTTTTGGGATAAGAGATATGATGAAAAAGCCGCCAAGAAAGCCAGGGCCAAGACCAGAGCCATGAAGAGAAACTAAAAGAAATCCACTGCCTCTGACACATTTAACGTAGATGAAGATGAAGAGTCAGAGGTAGATCTTGATTCCTTTGGCTCCTTTTTCATCCATCTTATGGACACTGATTGCTATCAGGATGACATGGAGACTAGCCAGGCTGGTGATGATGAGGTAACCATTATTTCCTCCGACTCAGAGCCCTTGCCAAGGCACAAAATTTGACGCATGACCTGGAAAGTAAGGTTTTCTCACCCTTTAGCTCACCTGGATCACAACTTTATTTTGAAGCAACAACAGCATGAGAACCGGCGGAGAACCCATACCGGTGGAGGTGGAGAACTTTCCTCCGGTTTAACTAATACGCCAGCCCCACGCAAACGCCGGAATGAGGTACTTTTAGAAATCCCAACTCTATTTATTCTAAAGCAGGGTTTATTCATCAAGTACTTCATGCTTCTGACTCAAATTACCGGGGGACCTCTCACTCTTCATCTGGCGATTCATCTCAGACTCTGCTTCCGGCTCTCAAGACTGCCTCAGGGTACCAACTTAATTTGTGTTTCTCAACATCTCCAGATTCATACTGACTTTTATAATCCTCTTGATGTGGGAAATCAAAGCCTAGCAAAAAGGACAAAATGAACAAGCCCACAGAAGGCCCCAAGCCTCATGAACCGGAAAAACAAGCACCAATATCCGAGGCCTCCGTGCAACGGCCGGAGGATCCTGCTGATGACCCGCCACTAGAAAATGGTGGTACCTCTGCTGATCATATAGTTGTTGATCCCTTAGGTGTTGAACCGCCAAGTCCAACTAAGCCTTCCAAACCAAACACTGAGGAAGTTGTGATCACTGACACTGGTTTTCAAGAATCGAGGAACCCTATTGCTCTGGCTACACATTCTGCCAAGGAAGAACTAATCGAGAGGCACAAAGTGAAATTTGACATGGCCAATCATTCTCATCTGAGCATTAGTGAAATCCTCTCTAGCTATCGTAATGAAGTACACAGTTGTCGTGATCTAGAGATTGACATGGTCAAACACATGCATCAAAAACATTGATAGAGGCGGGGTGTCCCGATCTTTCGATGAGATGATAACTATCGATTTGGTAGAGACGACTTTGACGATCCGACTACAAACGTGCAACGACGTTGTGCCTTAGCAATCGCTAAATCAACTCCGAGAGGTTATTGACCACGCCGGAACATGATCAACCTGACCACGAAGGTCTATTCCTGCAAGCAATCGAAGAACAAGCAAGAATATGATAAAAGCAATCTGAATATCGCGAATATGTATGAAGTATTGATAATGGTGGGGATCCGAAAAGTGGTCTTGGTCTGGTCGTTGGACACAAACGAAGCACACGAAGTTGCAATGGCTAACTTTTAACTAAACAAATCCCAAGGAAAAAGCTACTAGATGGATCTACTTATATAGGAGCAAGGGGTGGCGGCCAAGGAGGTGCGAGGACGTCCCAAGGCAGCCTAAAACTAAATCTAGGTCGTACAAGGCCAATGGGCCCAAGTGGAGGTGATGTAACACCTTTGGACTTGTAGTTTGACTCGGATTCTGCTGCAGCATCAGATTGTTTCGTCCACAACTCAACGCTCCGGACGCATTTGAAGGTGATTCCAATTGGGTTGGAAAGTGCACGAAATCTAGTTTCCAACAAAAAAAGAATTACCCAATTCGGAGTCCGTATGAAAAACTTGTGTGCGTTTTGAGTCAGGTATGTCTGTGCAGTCCGAATCTGAATCCAGAACGTGAGAGACTTGGACTCTATCTTCTCTTGGGCCAAAAGTGACGTGAGAGAACTTTTTGAACAGCAAATAAACATCTCTTTCTTCCTTATCTTCATATGTGGATTGTACAAATGTCCCATACACCTGCAATTAGACAAAACACAAAAGTGTGTGAAGTATTTTTGTTCTGGATAACATAAATAGATTATTGAATAGTTTGCACTAGAAATCACCTGACAAATATGCATATATGCAATATTTTTGGTCATATCCAAGGTAGTCATGTCCTCATCATCCTCCCCTTCTTGAAAATAAAGCCGTCCTCGGCGTTGCTTAATCTGAAATGTGGCTAACAAAAGAGACAAGGTGTACATGTTGTATATGTATATGTCATCCATTTTTACTTCCCTTGATTTTTGCATATATGACACATGAATAGATTAGTAACTTGCATAGTTCATAAAATCTAAAGCCAAAAAATTAGCACAAGAAGTAGAAGGCATGAAAATATTGCAACTCAGTTTGCACATATAAGTGAAGCTCTTATTCATTTCAAAAGATTGACAATGTTCATCATTAAACCATCCCAACATTGGTGAATAAACCTTACTTGCATCAAATTTACATGCTACAACATGCTTAAATAAGCAAACATGCAATAAGTCATTCAACACAGAATCATCACCAAGATTAGAGGTCATATCAAAATGATTAAACATTGGTTCTTTTGCATCAATAGTTAATTCAATGGGTGCACTCAAAATTGTTGGTATTTCAGTTGTTTGATCACATGGCAAAGTCAAATTATCAACGTAGTCCTCTAAAATAGGTGGTGTGATCAAAGTAGTGGGTAGCTCATCAGATGGTGCATTCAAATTGACAAGGCATTCATCATTCTCATGTAGAGATGGAAGATCAGTACATTTGTCATTACCTCTTATGATCAACTCAGATGATGTAGCCACTCTCGGGGGCGATGTGTCACATGGTGGAGGTGATGTAGTCCTGACAACAACGGATGTGGTTGTCATAGTATGCTTAGTAGTTGAAGGAACAATCATATCAACTCTTGGAATGTGCACCGTGCGCTTGTTCTCCTCGTGGCCAACACGTCGTTTTATTTCCTGTTCAGCTTTGCAAGCAAGATGAAACAAATGGTCCATAGGATAACACTCTTCATGAATTAGTATCTCTTGAATATCACGGTTTAATCCTCCCCAAAATCTATCCATAAAATCATCTTCACTTTCTTCTAAAGAGGAATGCAACAAGGTAGTTTGTAAATCATCATAATATTTTGTTACAGTTTCACTACCTTGTTTTAAGTGTTGCAACTTCTTAATCATGTCACAAGTATAATAAGCAGGGACGAAAGTATGTCGCATGGCAAGTTTCAAATCATCCCAAGTAGTAGGTATATAATCAGGGTGTAACCGACAATATTCACTCCACCAAACCAAAGCATAACCAATGAAAGAACCAACCGCAACCTTAACCTTTTTATGTTCATTGAAATTATGGGAAGCAAATATATTTTTTATGTCGAACTCCCATTCAATATATAAAGCAGGTTTAAAACGGCCATTAAATGGTGGTATAGATACATTAACCTGATCATGTGCATTTGGATGTTTGTGCACCTCTCGTGACGGTTGTGGTATTTGCAAAGGTGGTGGCACGTCTCCCGCGATCGACAAAGCCCATGAATTGACTCTGGATCCTGTCATGATTAGTAGAACAAGAAACAAAACCCAAAAATAATGTTCCTATAACTACTAGGATGTGGTGGTAAAACGCTCACGGTAAAGCAAATATCAATGTCTTACAAGTTCTTACCATGCAGCAGGCGGTGATCGGCAACCAGCGGTGTCAAGTAACTCCGAATATTGAGTAAAGCGATTGCCAGGGGAGCATACGTATACACGGTGTAGAAATATGTGGAGCTGGGTTGGCTATATATGGTAGCAAAAGATTAGCAATAATCAATTCAAAGATGCAATGTTGAATAAACGCTCAACGACGGGACTGTGCTGGTCCTAGGCTAGACCAGACTAGAGACGCGAGCCTAGAACACTAATGAGGTCACGGCGTAGCACAACTAGCATCAATGAAGGATACTAAGTAGCTCTTGACAGCAAGATATAAGTGAAGATCACAACAGTAGTGAAGATAATGAGGTGAAACAACAGCCAATCAGGATATATCAACAACTTTGTCTCCAACTTTCCTCTGAAAAAGTTTGTGCCGATTTTTTTCTTTTTTTTTTCTTCTCTCTTTTTTTTTCCTCACACTTTTTTTTCTTTCTCTCCTTTTTTTTCTCTGACTTTTTTTCCTTTTTTTTCTCTCTTTTTTTCTCCCTCTTTCCAAAACAAACTAGATAAGATGCAGATTGGATCAAGTGAAGATGTGAACGATCTCAACTATTATTATGACAATGAATGGTGGGTAGCACGTGGTGGAAATTAATAGATGGGATGGTGGACAGCGGAAGGGATAATGATGCAGCGGCGGCGTGACTAATGTGAACAGAACTCGAAACTCTAAAGGAACTAGACACTAAGACCAGCAACTGACACGACGATGCAACCGATAATTCAACTATGCAAGCAACGAATAGAAAATTGCAAAGGCTCAGACTGGCTTGGATAAAGGATGAACAGATCTAACTTTTTTTGTGGCTTTTTCATGAACTATAGGTATGAATGACAGATGCGATCTAAACTATGAAAAACTGTAAAATCTCACCGAGCAACCTGAAAACTGATACCACTTGATAGAGGCGGGGTGTCCCGATCTTTCGATGAGATGATAACTATCGATTTGGTGGAGA
>NW_025228147.1:60994-79003 GCF_018294505.1 Triticum aestivum | reverse complement strand
TGTCTCAAAACTCTTCTTAGCTCAAACTGACAGGATGGGCACGAAATTTTTTTTTGACCAATTTTTTTTTTTTGACTGCCCGGACCCAAAAACTGGAAACGGGTCAAAAAAAACTTCCTATAATGGCACCTGTCTCAAAACACTCAGAAACACCTAAAAATAGGATAGCCAGAATTTTTTTTGAAAAATGCGTTTTCGAAAAATTTTGGGCCTAAACGGAGCGTGGCTACCCGACTCTTTTTTTTTCCCCGAAACCTACTCCGGCAAGGAAACACGAATCGGAAACTAGATGGATCTCGAAAACAACCCTAATAATCAAGGAACTCGGATTGGTGGTGGATATATGGTGGTGGTATATGGCACCGGTGGTGGTAGTATATGGATATGGATCGGTGGTGGTATATGGATACGGATTCGGAGCGGTAGTGGTGGATGGCAGGGGCGATGATGATGGTGCGGCGGCGGCGTGACAACTTATGACCAGAACTCGAAACTCTAAAAGACTAGACTCTAAGACCAGCAACTAGACACGACGATGCAACCGCAAATTCAACAAAGCAAAACCCTAAAAAGATTATGCAAAGGCTCAGATTGGTTCGGATATGATGAACTAACCCTAATTTTTTTTTGTGGCTTTTTCGTGGACTGTAGGTATGAAGAACAGACTCGATCTAAACTATGAAAAACTGTAAAATCTCACCGAGCAACCTGGAAATCTGATACCACTTGATAGAGGCAAAGGTGTCCCGTCTTTCGATGAGATGGTGGATTTCGCTTTGGTGGAAGTCGACTTTGACGATCCGACTACGAACGTGCGAGGACGTCGCGCCTTAGCAATCGCTAAACCAACTCCGAGAGGTTATTGACCACGCCGGAGCACGATCAACCTGACCATGAGGGTCTGTTTCCTGCGAGCAAACGAAGAACAAGCAAGAAACTAAGATTGCAATCTGGATATTGCGAATATAAGATGAAAGCTTTATTGATCAAGGTGGGGTTCTGTGACGCCTTTGTCTGGTCGTTGAACACAAACGAAGTACGTGAAGTTGCAGCTATGGCGAACTTTTAATCTAAACAAAACCCAAAGTCTAAACGATGCCCTAAGGGCTGTATATATGGAGGAAGAGGGGGGAATTTCGTGGCCCTTGGTGGAGGTGTCCGAAATCAACCCTATCTCTTGTTTCCCCACACATACGGACTCTAAAAATAGCCTATACTTATGTATTTCGAAATTACATGGGCCTGGCCCAATAATAAGGTGACGCAGCACCTAAAATAGCCTCGGGACGAAATTTATGAAGTGGCATCTTGTATATTTCGTCCAAGGCTTCATGCACCCATTATGGTGGCTTCAAAGTCCTGAAATTATCACTTGTAACTCCGTTCTTGTTCCCCTTGCGCATGCCATCATCTCCATGCTTGTTCTTGCTCCAATGTTCATCCTTCTCCAAGCTAGGCCCTTCATTTGTAAGCAAAACAAATGTATCCAATTTAGGCAGCATCATATTCTCATGAACATTAGAATCATTACCAAGAAACGAAAGTACCTGGTAATTTAGTTGGCGTGCACGAGCTCTAGTAATTGGTCCAGTATGTATAGCAGCAGGGGCTGTGGGTGTAACAATTGTATTGATGTCCTTATCAAGAATGGTCTGAATCTCTCTATTTAATACACCCAGAAAACGTGCAAGCATAGCTTCATTCTCCTCAACAATACCACATCTAATCATGCCAGTTTGTAATTCCTGATAATATTCTTCTACAGAATTTTTCCCTTGTCTTAAACGCTGCAATTTTTGAAGCAATTCACGTTGATAATATGGTGGAACCCAACGCGTACGCATAGCAGTTTTCAAAGCAGCCCAAGTAGTTGGAATAGGATATAATCTACAATGTTCAGACCACCATACACATGCAAAACTAGTGAAAGCACAAACGGCAGCAGCAACTCGTCTCTCCTCAGGATATTGTAAACATGTAAATCGTTGTTCAGTTTCTAACTCCCAAGTAAGATATATATCAGGAACATATCTACCCTCAAATGGTGGAATATTCAATTTCAGTTTAGGAATATGGACATCATCTCGTACCTGAGGTGGTGGTGCAGGCCTACCATTACGAATATATACCTAAGGTCGACCTGCTGGTGGTGGTACAGGTGGCTGCATGTAGTGTTGATTTTGATCAACCTCATCCTCATAATCTCCCACATAATCATCCTCCTCCGCATCAGCAGCAGGAGCCACAGAAGTATCAACAGCAGCACCAACAGTTTGGCCAAACGCAAGAGGAACACGGCTTGCTCGGCGGAGGTCTGCTTCGCGACGTGGAGGTAGTCGTTGTTGTTGTTGTTGGAGAGGTGCGTTAGGTGCAGCGGGTGGTGGTGGTGGAAGACGCGCGAGCAATTCATTAAACTTGTTATCGAGCTTTGTTTCGAACGTCTTCTCAAGGCCAGTGATCTTCTCCATGGCCTCTTCAAAATTGTTCAGCACATCTTGCACCTGTTCAGTCATCATTTGCTGAAACTTATCATGAAGCTCCTTGTTCGATAAATTCTCCCAGTCAATCTTGTCGGCTTGTGATCCTGGCATGGTTAGCAGCAATAGAAACACACAAGAATATGATCCTACAGACTACGAACAAGTGGTGGTGGTGGGTGTCACAAATCCGTCAAGCAAATCTCAAATTCTTACCAGTTCTTACCCAGCAGCAGGCGGTGATCGGCAACCGTTGTAGTCAAAAACTCTCAAAGCTTGGATAGAGCGATTACCAGGGAGAGTCAAACGCACGACGTAGATGTATGTGGAGCTGGGAAGGCTTATAATATGGTAGCAAAAAGGGTCAGCAATAATCAATTCAGAGATGCAAAGTTGAATAAACGCTCAACGACGGTACTGTGCTGGTCCTAGGCTAGACTGTGCTAGAGACGCGAGCCTAGAACACTAACAAAATCACGGCGCGGCACGTAAACAAGGGAAAAGCACACTCTGAATTTTTTTATTTTTTCGCTCTTTTTTTTGCGCTTTTTTTTTGCGCTGCTTTTTTTTTGCGAAAAATCACTATAATGGCGAGTGTCTCAGAACTCTTCCTAGCTCAAACTGACAGGATGGGCACGAAATTTTTTCGACCAATTTTTTTTTTTCGACTGCCCGGACCCAAAAACTGGAAACGGGTCAAAAAAAACTTCCTATAATGGAACCTGTCTCAAAACACTCAGAAACACCTAAAAATAGGATAGCCAGAAATTTTTTCGAAAAATGCGTTTTCGAAAAATTTTGGGCCTAAACGGAGCGTGGCTACCCGACTCTTTTTTTTTTCCGAAACCTACTCCGGCAAGGAAACACGAATCGGAATCTAGATGGATCCCGAAAACAAACCTAATAAGCAAAGAACTCGGATTGGTGGTGGATATATGGTGGTGGTATATGGCAGCGGTGGTGGTAGCGGTGGTAGTATATGGATATGGATCGGTGGTGGTATATGGACACGGATTGGTGGTGGTATATGGATACGGATTCGGTGCGGTGGTGGTAGATGGCAGGGGCGATGATGATGGTGCGGCGGCGGCATGACAACTTATGACCAGAACTCGAAACTCTAAAAGACTAGACTCTAAGACCAGCAACTAGACACGACGATGCAACCGCAAATTCAACAAAGCAAAACCCTAAAAAGATTATGCAAGGCTCAGATTGGTTCGGATATGATGAACTAACCCTAATTTTTTTTGTGGCTTTTTCGTGGACTCTAGGTATGAAGAACAGACTCGATCTAAACTACGAAAAACTGTAAAATCTCACCGAGCAACCTGGAAATCTGATACCACTTGATAGAGGCAAAGGTGTCCCGTCTTTCGATGAGATGGTGGATTTCGCTTTGGTGGAAGTCGACTTTGACGATCCGACTACGAACGTGCGAGGACGTCGCGCCATAGCAATCGCTAAACCAACTCCGAGAGGTTATTGACCACGCCGGAGCACGATCAACCTGACCACGAGGGTCTGTTTCCTGCGAGCAAACGAAGAACAAGCAAGAAACTAAGATTGCAATCTGGATATTGCGAATATAAGATGAAAGCTTTATTGATCAAGGTGGGGTTCTGTGACGCCTTTGTCTGGTCGTTGAACACAAACGAAGTACGCGAAGTTGCAGCTATGGCGAACTTTTAATCTAAACAAAACCCAAAGTCTAAACGATGCCCTAAGGGCTGTATATATGGAGGAAGAGGGGGGAATTTCGTGGCCCTTGGTGGAGGAGTCCGAAATCAACCCTATCTCTTGTTTTCCCACACATACGGACTCTAAAAATAGCCTATACTTATATATTTCGAAATTACATGGGCCTGGCCCAATAATAAGGTGACGCAGCACCTAAAATAGCCTCGGGACGAAATTTATGAAGTGGCATCTTGTATATTTCGTCCAAGGCTTCATGCACCCATTATGGTGGCTTCAAAGTCCTGAAATCATCACTTGTAACTCCGTTCTTGTTCCCCTTGCGCATGCCATCATCTCCATGCTTGTTCTTGCTCCAATGTTCATCCTTCTCCAAGCTAGGCCCTTCATTTGTAAGCAAAACAAATGTATCCAATTTAGGCAGCATCATATTCTCATGAACATTAGAATCATTACCAAGAAACGAAAGTACCTGGTAATTTAGTTGGCGTGCACGAGCTCTAGTAATTGGTCCAGTATGTATAGCAGCAGGGGCTGTGGGTGTAACAATCGTATTGATGTCCTCATCATTTACTGAATATGATAGAATAAAATATACTGTAGATTTGTTAGATAGCCTTCTAGCTATGCATGTGAGTCAAAATTTGTAGCCCCCAAGGGCCGGCTTAAACGATTAAGTTGAGCCGTGTCTTTAGTTAATTGTGATCAACCTGGCAACTGTAGTCCCCAAGGGCTGCTTGAATCTATCAGAATAAACCGGGACTTATCACTTGATAAAAAATCTCATCTAGTCACCCTTGCAAACCGGGTGAACTTTGATAAATGATGAACCGGGGTTATCTGCCGTAGCACCATAAAATAAGCTTTGCATCCATTAGCCCCCAAGTGCCAAGTGATGTTGCATGCAAAGGGCTTGGGACTTATCAATATATACTACCCATAAAGAAACTTTCTGCACCCATTAGCCCCAAATGCCAAGTGCTATTGCTTGCAAAGGGCTAGGGACTTGTAAATATATATTGTTTCATAACTGTGCATATTTGTTTTGACCTTTCCTTTCAGGAAGCATCCAGTCAATTTCAATCCCAGCTGACTGACTTGAAAACCCGGCTTGAAACTCAAGAAGCTGAGACCCGGAAGGCTGACTCCAAGTTCAAGTTTAGCTTGGATGAAAATGGAAAACTCAAAACTGAGTTTAATGCTGAGAAAGCCACCTGGGCCGAACAGAAGGCTGCCCTGACCCAAACGGCTAAAAAAGCTTAGGCGTCATTTGAGGAGGTCACCACCGAACTTACCGGCTTGCAGCATCATATCAATCAAATGACCTATTTTTGGTAAGATCTTTGTATGAATTTCCACTACTCGTGTTATAAACTGCCAAGAGACTCAATCATAATATGCCATGCAGTTCCTTGAAGCAGCAATCTTGGGAAAGAAACGATAAAAAAGCTCAAGGCAGTTTATATAGTAGTAGAACAACTATACACCGGAGCTCAACGCACAATAGATGCCATCTCCCGAAGCAAACAAACATCATCCCTTCTCAGCAATGTGTAAAGCCAACTTTCTGTCTTGCCAGCCAGAATTGAAGAAAACAAGCCATCGGCTGCGAGAGTTGGTGCCATTACGACGCGAAGGCATGGCAGTCAGAATTAGACCCGGCCGAGCTAGCCACTGGCTGCCCTAGTTTAAAAGAGGGCGAGTCTCATTTTGACAAGAAAGATTTTGCTGCCTGTGTGAAGGAAATGCGTCCTTTAGCAAGCCTGCTTGCTGAACAAATAGATATGTCCAAGTATCAGGCGGCTTACACCATAGAGAACCAGAAAATGCCCACGTCGGCTTACAAGATTGCAGATCTTATCCCTCCAATTCGTAAGCATACTTTTGCACCGGAAATTGATCCGTTTGAGCTTATTGATGACGACGCTGAATTTCAAGCCTTGACTGGTATCAATTGGTCATCGCCTGACTTCCATATGATGGAGGGACAAGAAGAACCGGCGGGACGACCCTGAGGCTTCAAGCCGCCAAGACCAGCAGAACTGATGTGCTGGACGGTTCTTTACTTGCATCATCAGGAACTGCTTGAAAAACAATTATTCATTTCGGCTCACGGAGCCATGTAATAGACTAGTTAAATACTGATCTCTTGTGCCATCGTGCATGTTTTGTTTGCATCACTGCTGATCCGTCATCTGAAGATCTGCCACTTATGCTTTATGGTATTATCAATTATGTAGATGAGATATGTTATTTTTCCCTGCATATAAACGGACAACAAGTGCCCTTGCGGTTTACCCCAAGGCGGGCCACAGTACCCCATATAAATACCACTGATGACTAAATAGTCCACCATCAGGGTTGGTTTGTCAAAACCTCATATACCAAAATAAATATCATACCTGTGATATTTGTTCATACTGTCGACTTATCATACGTCGTGTATTAAGGGTAATAGCACAAAGACACAAGAACAACACCCTCTCCAATGTATTCATACCACCGGCTTACAACGCCGCATGCAGCAAGGGGTAACATCCCAAAATTTGGGCACAATGCTCGAAGCATATAATCATTATACCCCAGCGACTTAAAGTCCAAAACCAGGCCGGGTTAATAACACTACGGATAAAGTCATACATGAACCATAAGGCAATAGGGCCCTCATCGGTTTTTCAACCATGTATTGACATGCCACAAGAAACGAACCTCAAAAAATGTTCATATCAAATATAAATCAGAAAACAAGGCTTTCATAGGCCGCCAAGCCTCAAAGTCAAGTGCTTTCAAGGGTCGCACATCCACTAAGTTAAAGCTTCATTCAAACCTTGTAAGCCAGGCCTCACATGACCAATCGTCGTTTTAACTTTGACAAGTTCAGGGTCTATATAAGATTGACTGTCAAGAGTACGGCGAGTCATTCCAGGATTACCTAGGCGGAGTGGCAGACTTACAAAGGCAGGATAGCCCGAATTTTTTGGTGAATACACCAGGCGTCCAAGCCTATTACAAGGGTCATCAAAGCTCTGTTCATGAACAATAAGCCCCCAAGTAATATTTCATCCCACGCATATAAGCTGGATTAGTAGGGTATTCACAGCTATGCTCAATGAGCAGGAAGCCCCCAAGTATGTTTTAATCATGGCGTACAAGCCGGATCAAGAGGGTAGTTATAGCTACACTCAATGAGAAGGAAGCCCCCAAGTGATCGTATGAAGTGACAATAAAGACTCATATTCTCAGAAATGAAACGATAGAGGCCCTAAATTATCAGGGATGCCGGATTTATTATGTTCACGATAATATATACATTGAGAAAATATGTACATCACAAGAGCCGGTGGCTCAAGTGTAATAAGGGCGAAGATGAGCAATGTTCCACGGTCGGCGGGTCTCCTCCTCCGACGTTTGTGAGTCCTTGTGGTCTTGAACATCGATAAGGTAGTATGACCCGTTGTTCAGATTTTTGCTGACCACAAAGGGCCCTTCCCAAGGTGGGGATAACTTGTGCATGTTAGTTTGATCCTGGATGAGCCGGAGCACCAAATCGCCTTCTTGAAAGGTCCTGGTTTTAACCCGGCGGCTGTGATAACGACGCAGATCTTGCTGGTAAATCACCGAACGAGCCGCCGCAAGATCATGCTCCTCATCTAACAGGTCAATAGCATCCTGGCATGCTTTCTCATTATTAGCTTCAACATAAGCCGCCGCACGAAGTGAATCATGACATATGTCACTAGGGAGAACTGCCCGAGCTCCGTAAACCATGAAGAAAGGCATGTAACCCACATATCTGTTGGGGGTGGTATTGATACTCCAAAGCTCTGAGGGCAACTCCTCCACCCAACAACCCGATGTCCTCTGCAAAGGAACCATAAGCCAGGGCTTGATACCTCTCAAGATTTCTTGATTAGCTCGTTCAGCTTGGCCATTAGACTGGGGCTGAGCCACTAATGACACATCAAGCCGGATATGTGCTTATTGACAGAATTATTTCATTGCTCCCATAGACAGATTAGTACCATTATCAATCATGATACTATGAACCATCGTGGCTGCATCACATTTACTGACCGGCTTAGCCTCAACCCACTTTGTAAACTTGTCAACCGCCACCAAGAGGTGGGTATTTTTATCCTTGGACCTTTTGAAAGGCCCAACCATATCCAGCCCCTGTACTGCAAATGGCCAAGTAATTGGAATCATCCTCAACTCTTGAGCTGGCACATGAGCTGGTCGTGAAAATTTCTGACAACCATCACACTTACTGACCAGATCCTCTGCATAAGCATGAGGTGTCAGCCAATAAAACCCATGACGAAAGGCCTTAGCAATGAGAGATTTAGAGACGGCATGATGACCGCAATCTCCTTCATGAATCTCCCTTAAAATTTCGTGGCCCTCCTCAGGAGAAACGCATCATTGAAACACCCTTGTAACACTGCATCTGTGAAGCTCACCATTGACAATAGTCATTGACTTAGACCTCCGGGTTATCTTCCTGGCGAAAGTTTCATCCTCATGTAACTCGTCCCGGGTCATATAAGCCAAATATGGAACAGTCCAATCAGGGATAACATGAAGAGCCGCCACCATTTGTGCCTCCGGGTCAGGAATCGCCAAGTCCTCCTCTGTAGGCAACTTTACTGATGGGTTATGCAAAATATCAAGGAAAACATTAGGGGGAACCGGCTTATGCTGAGACCCCAGTCGGCTTAACGCATCAGCAACTTCATTTTTCCTGCGATCAACATGCTCCACTTGATAACCCTTGAAGTGACCAGCAATAGTATCAACCTCTCAACGATAAGCCGCCATGAGTGGATCCTTTGAATCCCAAGTCCCTGACACTTGCTGAGCTACCAAATCTGAGTAGCCAAAACATCTTACCCGGCTTAGATTCATCTCTTTAGCCATCTGAAGACCATGGAGTAAGGCTTCATACTCAGTTGCATTGTTACTACAAGGGAACATCATCTTTAAAACATAACAAAATTTATCACCTCGTGGGGAAGTCAATATAACTCCAACCCCCGAGCCTTCCAACTGCCTGGATCCGTCAAAATGAATAGTCCAATATGTATTATTCGGCTTATCCTCAGGCATCTAAAACTCTGTCCAATCATTGATGAAGTCCACAAGTTCTTGAGATTTATAGCCGTCTGCGGCACATACCTTAAACCATGGTGTAACACCCCGAATGTAACTTTCCATATTTGTAACTCCAACTCTTGCCATTTCCCGCTATGTGATATATTATTTCCTCCATGGTTGGGTTTTTGTCTTTTGTTTTGCATTTTGTTTCTGTTATGCATCTCATCTCATAGCATCATTCGCTACATCGGCATTGTTTTCTTAAAACTTGCATCCGCTCGTAGTTGCTGCTCCTCGCTTCTCTCCATTGCTTTCGTTGACCTTTATCAGACCAACCGGGTTCTCGTTCCCTCTTGTTTGACCGCCTTATCTCTTTCCATAGTCATGGACCCCCCTTTGTGTGCGCCCGAAAACTGCTCCGACCCCGACCCGCTCTGTCGTTACCGATGGATCCAGATCATCCCCAAACATCCCAAAAGTATGTTCGATTCTTTGTTGGATTCTCCCTAGCCTATTTTTCCATCTATCCGATTACGATCGGAGGGATGAGATAGCCCCTAGCCTAACCCAACCGCTATATATACTAGTCTAAACCGAGACCAAATCCCTAATTTCTAGGGATCCTCCTAGCCGCCGCCGCCACTCTCTCCCGCATCTTCATCGGGATCCTCCCACATCCATCCCCACCACAAGAAGCCTCCAACCCTCTCCCTCGATTTCCCCAGCGAGCCAACCACCGCAGCGCAGCCGCCCGAATCCTGCAGTGCCCCTCCTTCTCCTGCACGAGCCCTGCATCCTCCCTGGCCTCCTCCTCGCCTCGCGTCTGAAGACCAGCGCCGCCGCCGGTGACCTGAACCACCAGGCCGCCCCTCTGCTCCCTCCACCGTCCCCTTTTTCCTGTCCTTCTCCCTCTCGTCTCACATCTCTCTCTCTCTTTTGCTCCCAGGGAACCGAACAAAGCTCGTGGAACGCCATCTCCATCACCAGAGATCCTTGAGCTGACCGAAGCCATGGGTGAGCTCCTCCACCGTTTCTCCCTGCCTTTTTCCCTCGCATCGCTGCTAATTTCCCCCCACCCTATCGTCGTTTTGTTGCACACGAGAGCAGCCATGGCCGCGGGCAACAAGCTCCTCCGCTCGTGTCCGTGATGTAGTCAGCCTGTGGGCCCCAATCCCTGTCGTGTCCGCCGTCTGCCTCCTCTCCAGCGCCCCACCAAGTCCCTGCTGCCTCTAGCGACGCCGCCTCCTTCTGCTACGCGATCCTCTGTTTCGCTTCGAGACCCAAACAGCCGAGCCCCTTGCGCGCCTCCTTCCTCAAGCAGGAGCTCGACCTGCTGCGCTACCGCAATCCGCCATGGACGCCGTCCGTCGGCGACCACCCAGGTCATGTCCCTGTACCCTGCCTCCTCTTCTTCATGTTCTACTTCTTCCCCTCTAATCTCTGTCTATGTCCTTGCCTCGAACAGGAGCACCAGCCGGCGCCACCATCATCGGTGATGGGCCCCCGCCGCCCAAATCTGGCGATCTCCTCCCGTTCCTGTCGCTCTGTCCTCCCGCTGACTTTCCCGCGCAGTCGTTGCTCTGCTTCTGCTCCCTGTCAAGCAGAGGGCCGAACCCGCAACCCCTGTCTTGCACGCTCGTCCCGTGCGTTGACCGCGTCCCCACCACCTCCTCGTTCGATCTAGCCAGGAGCAGCCCAGGGACCGGCCTCCTCCACCATTTGCGTCGAAGGGGCCAAGGCCCACTGGGTGAGCAGCCCCAGCCCCTCCTGTGCTCTGTTGGCCCAGCAAGTTTAGGCCCGATGCGTTTTTTTTTCCTTTGTTGCGATTTAGCTATTTTCTGGGATTTACTGTTTTACAGAAAAGTCCCTCTAGATCATGCATTTAATAACTCACAAACCATGCATCACATGTAAATAATTTATATATGTAAAATGCTTAGGATTTCATCTATTTCACATTATGCCACTTTCATCCATGTTTAAAATGTTGTTTGTTTAAATTTGCTCAAATGCCATGCTAAAATGATTTATTTCATAACTAAATAACCGTAGCTTGGTTTAAAATAAACTTTATATGAAAATGGGGTAGAAAATGCATAGATTAAGATGGTGCACTTTGTTTTATTGTTTAACAACATTAAAATATGGTTTAGGGAAGAACAGTACCAAATTCAGAATATGGACATGAGGATTTTCCGGAATCGTTGTTTGTTGTTCCGACCTCATTTAAACTTGCCTAGATAGGTAGTTTTCATATGTTTCACCTCTTACCATGTTTAACAACATTTAATATTGCTGTACCTAAACGAGAGTGAACTAAATAGCTCGAATGTGGTGTTTCTTCAATATGCAACTCGTTGCATATTGAGCTCCACTTAATTTGTAGTATTGTTTGTGCACTTTGCCATGCCATGCCTCTTTAAACCGGACATGCATCATACTTGATTGTGCATCATGCCATGATTATGAGTGTGTGTTTACCATGTTGTTTGCTTCTTTCTAGTTTGCTTCTTTCGTTAGATTCAGTTTCGTTCCGGAGTTGTGAGGATTCGTTCAACTATGTCTCTTTGTCTTCTTCATGGACTCGTTCTTCTTCCTTGCGGGATTTCAGGCAAGATGACCATTACCCTCGATATCACTTCTATCTTTGCTTTCTAGTTGCTTCATTCTATCGCTATGCTGTGCTACCTATCACTTGTTTACCATGCCTCCCATATTGCCATGTCAGCCTCTAACCTTTTCACCCTTCCTAGCAAACCGTTGTTTGGCTATGTTATCGCTTTTGCTCAGCCCTTCTTCTAGCGTTGCTAGTTGTAGGTGAAGATGAAGTTTGTTCCTTGTTGGAACATGGATATTTTGGGATATCACAATATCTCTTATTTAATTAATGCACCTATATACTTGGTAAAGGTTGGAAGGCTCGGCCTTATGCCTTGTGTTTTGTTCCACTCTTGCCGCCCTAGTTTCCATCATACCAGTGTTATGTTCCTTGATTTTGCATTCCTTATGCTGTTGGGTGATTTATGGGACCCTTTGAAAGTTTGCTTTGAATAAAACTCCTCCAGCAAGGCCCAACATTGGTTTTACATTTGCCTAACAACCTACTAACTTTCCCTTGGGCAGGCCAACCCAAGGGTCATCTTTATTTTAAACCCCCCCGGGCCAGTGCTTCTCTAAGTGTTGGTCCGAACCGAGTATACTGCAGGGCCACCTCGGGGAAACTTGAGGTCTGGTTTTACTTGTAGGATGTCTCATCCGGTGTGCCCTAAGAACGAGATATGTGCAGCTCCTATCGGGATTTATCGGCACAGTCGGGCGGTCTTACTGGTCTTGTTTTACCATTGTCGAAATGTCTTGTAACCGTGATTCTGAGACTGATCGGGTCTTCCCGAGAGAAGGAATATCCTTCGTTGACCGTGAGAGCTTGTGATGGGCTAAGTTGGGACAACCCTGCAGGGTATAAACTTTCGAGAGTCGTGCCCGCGGTTATGTGGCAGATGGGAATTTGTTAATATCCGGTTGTAGAGAACTTGACACTTGACTTAATTAAAACGCATCAACCGCGTGTGTAGCCGTGATGGTCTCTTTTCGGCGGAGTCCGGGAAGTGAACATGGTCTTTGTGTTATGATTGTGCGTAAGTAGTTTCAGGATCACTTCTTGATCACTTCTAGCTTCTCGATCGTTCCGTTGCTTCTCTTCTCGCTCTTATTTGCGTATGTTAGCCACAATATTTGCTTAGTGCTTACTGCAACTCCACCTCATTACCACTTCCTACCCATAAGCTTAAATAGTCTTGATCTCGTGGGTTTTGAGATTGCTGAGTCCTCGTGACTCACAGATTCTACCAAAACAATTGTAGGTGCCAATGATACCAGTGCAGGTGATGCAACCGAGCTCAGATGGGAGCTGAACGAAGATCTTTGTCGTTGTTATGTTTCGTTTCATGTTGATTAGTAGTGGAGCCCAGTTGGGACGATCGGGGATCTAGCAGTTGGGTTATCTTCTTCTTTTTTGCTTTGTCCATAGTCGGACTATGTGTATACTCTGAATGATGTATGAATTATATGTTCATTGTGTGAAGTGGCGATTGTAAGCCAACTCTTTATCCCATTCTTGTTCATTACATGGGATAGTGTGAAGATGACCCTTCTTGCGACAAAACCACCATGTGGTTATGCCTCTAAGTTGTGCTTTGACACGTGGGAGATATAGCCGCATTGTGGGTGTTACAAGTTGGTAATCAGAGCCATCCCCGACTTAGGAGCCCCCTGCTTGATCGAATCGATGGCGTTGTTGAGTCTAGAACACAATGTTTTGAGTCTTAGGATTATATATATCGGATATTAGGATTCTTTTTACTCCTCAGTCCCTTCGTCGCTCTGGTGAGGCCTCCTGACGTAGATGTTTGTCTTCCCTCTCCTCAAATTTCACTAATTTTTTTTAGGATCACGCGGGTTTATTGGGATCGTTCCGATATTCTTGTGACGAGAACATTGTTCTTGGTGCCTCTTGACATTTAGGGGTTGTGGCAGTGTCCCAGGGAGTTGAGCTCCGAGGTGTTGTCGTCACAATTTTATCGTTGCAGTTCTGGAATACCTGAGTTTCGCCAACATCAAAAATCTCTTTTATGAAGCTAGTGGTAAGATAACCTCGACGCCACCCAGTACTGTGGCGGGAGTTCGGGAGTATTGCCATAGCTTGTATAACGGATGCTTTTCGAAGGTTGAGGTACACGATTTTCGGAGTTTTCTTGGTTATGTATTGACGGATGGATACAGCTGGATGTAGGTATTGTTAGTTTGGGTGAGATATATTGCTTCCCCTGTATCCCCAACACCAGATTGCATAACCAGAAAGTTTCGGGAGTTTATAAGTGGGAATTCAAGTATCTCGTAGGATATCTTTCCAACAGACACATGATACGATATGGGGTCTATCATATGTTTGTTTCCAGCTTATTTCCTAAGCCAATCCTTTGTTCTGTTTTGAGTTGTGGTATTCGAGTTGCTTCAATGTCAAGTGTTGATCCATACCTTACCTAAATGGTGTTCTCGTATTTCTATGTGAATACTAATCCTTTTTGATCATCAAGAGTGTCATGACAATTCTTCTCTAACCAGTGTGCTTCTCTCCAGGCTAATACTATCATTTTTCCCATTCGCAATATTAATTCTAAGTTTTCTCAACGGTGTTTGTTTCATCAGCCCCAAGTTGCCTTTGTTTTTCCCGCCCTCTCACCTTTTTTCTTCAAGGACTCAGATTTCTTAATCAAGTATCCTTTTATTGATGGGAAGTCTCTCCATTCTTTTCCGTCAATGTTCTTATCCGGTGATTCCCAGGAAGATACTAACGGAGCTTCAAGTTTATTATTCTGTGTTCTCTTTTCTTCTCCGGTGAATTCAATTCAAGCTTTGTCGATTATATCCTTTCCTCGTTTCAAATGTTTTCCCATGCTGGTGCACCTCTTAATTGCTCACCTCTCTCTATTCATATTCGAAGTGCCGAGGATATCTCAGAATATTTGTGTCTCCATTATCAATCCGTTCAAGATATCTCAAGGTTGTTTTCTCTTTTGAGCCATTTAATTCAACTAGCGCAATCTCTCTTTTAAATCACTTCAACGGTGTATCTTTGAGTGGGCCCTAACCCATAGGTCTTTTCCCAGGATCTTACCTAACTCTTCTAATTTATCTGGAGCGATTCCCAAAGTCTTTTGAAGTTTGATGTAAGAATGAATTTTCATCAGCCATATTCCTTCTCCAAGATTGCTTTCAAAATATTTTCATTGTTGGTTCATCATTTCTATTCTTCTTTGTTCCGAAGTGCCTCAACAATCATGGTTGGTTCTCGTCATCATTCTCAGCATGTGAAGACCCAAGAAGAATTCCTCTTAAATCCTTACCCGTTCTTCCAAAGATGCGTAGTTAAAGCTTGATGCCATCCTCTCGTACTTGTTTTCAATTGTGAGAATTCTTTTCACCCATCCGGAGCATTTCCTGAGTTGTTTCCATTTCTTTCCTCCGAAGGCCATCATGTCATAATTCTTCTTTCTCAGCGTGTAGCTATCATTCTCCAAATCTCACCGGTGAATCGTTTAAATATCCTTTAATCAGTTCATGATCTCTTCGTTCTCATGTATCTAAATCCCCTCAAGTATCTTCATTCGTTTTCCAATTCTTCCCGGTGAATTGTGCCTTTGCTAATCTCATTTTCAATTCTTTTGGTGTTTCATTCAAGATTTCACTTCCTTCATTATCATATCAATTCATTCGTTGTTTCCAAATCCAACCGGTGGTTCCATCTATACCTTCTCAAGTTTACGCTATATCTCTCTTAATCCTTTCTACGGGAATAAGTAGTATGTCAAATCTGTTGCTTGTCATCAATTTAAATTGGTGAAGGATACACATAACATAATTCTTATTCTTGTTTCATCCAAGTGATCTAGTTTCTTCTTTCCAGAGTTGTCCATCATGTCACATTTGTCGTTTTGAGATGCTTCATCTTTTCTTTTCCGGAGTTCCAAGTTTTCCGCTTTATCTCATCGGAACCTCCATCTAAATCATTGCAAGGCTTCACCTTGTGTTGTCAACTTCTCTTTCTTTCTATCATCCTTTTTTACCAGAGTTCTTCATGGAGGCTCTACATGGTGGTTCGTCAAGGATTCTTTTCATTTTTCAATTGTTCTTCAAGATTTCTCTCGAAGCTAAGATCCGCCAAGCTATACTCAAAAATAAACATGGTGCCTAGCACATGTCTTTTTCTAAGGAGTTCAAGTATTCTTCTTCTTGCATTTCTAAGTGCAATTCTTTCTACCTTATCTTTTGAGATGGTGATATGTCATTCTTGACAATTTACTTCATGTTTCATGATTCATATGTTGTCAAGAATGAGATATTTTAAAAACCATCATTTTCTCTTCGATCATGAGATCCTTTCAACCCAACAATTTCTTTGTTGGAGTTATCTTGGGTTATTTTTCACCTAAAGCTTTCCCTAGGCAATGTTGATATTGTGGTGCTTATCAATGATCCAAGTTTTCTCCTATCCTCTTGGTGAAAGAAGTTTTTCATCTCGTTGGTGTTATCAATTATATTAGTTGTTTCTGTAGTGGCAGAATTTCGCATCAATTTTGAGAAGTTTCCCATAAGCCCACTATAAGCTTATTCGTTTCGTCGTTGGTTTTCCAATAACCTCGTTATAACCTTCTTGGAAGGGTGCTTTCCAAGCTCATTTGTTGCAGAAGTTGGCATTTTCTTCTCCATTTTGTTATTCCAATGATCTATCTTGTATTCTTTCTTCCGGAGGCATTGTGATGTTGCTCTCTTCACTCATCATCTCGAATTGAGGATCGTGTTCTTTTCATGCTTATCCATTTAACCGGAGTGTTGTGTCATCTCTTCAAGTTCTTTTGATCTTATCAAGTCTTGCATCTCATTTCAACCGGAGTGCTGTCTGAATTTGATCTTCCTTGTTCCTTGTTTATCTCGTTTCAACCAGAGTGGTTTCAATTCCTTCTTGTTCATTGTGCTCATCATTCACAACTTTGCAACCTCCAACGTTAACATGGTGTTCCTTGTTTCTCTTTTCTACCGGAATGCTCTCAATTTCGTTCAACTCTATTGTGCTATTCTTCAAGTTTTCAACCTCTCGAGGTTCATTGGTTTTACTCGTTTGTCCAAGAAGCAACTTTGTCTTACCTATTTCTCTTCTGCTTCTCTCCAGCGCCATCCTAGATCTCGGGACGAGATCATCTTGTAGTGATGGAGTGTTGTAACACCTCGGATGTAACTTTCCATATTTGTAACACCAACTCTTGCCATTTCTGGCAATGTGATATATTATTTCCTCCGTGGTTGGGTTTTTGTCTTTTGTTTTGCATTTTGTTCATGTTATGCATCTCATCTCATAGCATCATTCGCATAACATCGGCATTGTTTTCTTAAAACTTGCATCCGCTCGTAGTTGCTACTCCTCGCTTCTCTCCATTGCGTTCGTTGACCTTTATCAGACCAGTCGGGTTCTCCTTCCCTCTTGTTTGACCGCCTTATCTCTTTGCACAGTCATGGAGCCCCCTTTGCGCGCGCCCGAAAACTGCTCCGACCCCGACCCGCTCTGTCGTTACCGATGGATCTAGATCATCCCCAAACACCCCGAAAGTATCTTCGGTTCTTTGTTGGTTTCTCCCTAGCCTATTTTTCCATCCGTCTGATTACTATCGGAGGGATGAGATAGCCCCTAGCCTAACCCATCCGCTATATATATACTAGTCTAAACCGAGACCAAATCCATAATTTCTAGGGATCCTCCTAGCCGCCGCCGCCAATCTCTCCCGCATCTTCATCGAGATCCTCCCACATCCATCCCCACCACTAGCAGCCTCCCACCCTCTCCCTCGATTTTCCTAGCGAGCCAACCACCGCAGCGCAGCCGCCCGAATCCTACAGTGCCCCTCCTTCTCCTGCACGAGCCCTGCATCCTCCCTGGCCTCCTCCTCGCCTCGCCGTCCGAAGACCAGCGCCGCCGCCGGCGACCTGAACCACCAGGCCGCCCCTCTGCTCCCTCCGCCATCCCCTTTTTCCTCTCCTTCTCCCTCTCATCTCACATCTCTCTCTCTCTTTTGCTCCCAGGGAACCGAACAAAGCTCCGTCGTGGAACGGCCTCTCCATTGCCGGAGATCCTCGAGCTGACCGAAGCCATGGGTGAGTTCCTCCACCGTTTCTCCCTACCTTTTCCCCC
>NW_025228147.1:10655-60708 GCF_018294505.1 Triticum aestivum | reverse complement strand
GTTGCACAAGAGAGCAGCCATGGCCGCGGGCAACGAGCTCCTCCGCTCGCGTCCGTGATCTCGTCAGCCTGTGGGCCCCACCTCCTGCCGTGTCCGTCGTCTGCCTCCTCTCCAGCGCCCTGCCAAGTCCCTGCTGCCTCTAGCGACGCCACCTCCTTCTGCTGCTCGATCATCTGTTTCACTTCAAGACCCCAACAGTCGAGCCCCTTGCGCGCCCCTTCCTCAAGCAGGAGCTCGACCTGCTGCCGCTACCGCAACCCCGCCATGTACGCCATCCGCCGGGGACCACCCAGGTCATGTCGTCGTACCCTGCCTCCTCTTCTTCGTGTTCTGCTTCTTCCCCTCTAATCTCCATCTCCGCCTTGCCTCGAGCAGCAGCACCAATTGACGCCACCATCGTCGGAGATGGGCCCCCGCCGCCCAGATCCGGCGATCTCCTCCCGTTCCCGTCGTTCCGTCCCCCCGCTGACTTGCCCGTGCTGCCGCTGCTCTGCTTCTACTACCTATCGAGCAGAGGGCCGCACCCTCAACCCCTGTCTCGCACGCTCATCCTATGCGTTGACTACGTCCCCTCCAGCTCCTCGTTCGATCCAGCCAGGAGCAACCCAGGGACTAGCCTCCTCCAGCCTTGGCATCGAAGGGGCCAAGGCCCACTGGGTGAGCAGCCCCAGCCCCTCCTATGCTCTGTTGGCCCAACAAGTTAAGTCCCGATGCGCGTTTTTTTCGTCTGTTGCGATTTAGCTATTTTCTGGGTTTACTATTTTACAAAAAAGTCCCTCTAGATCATGCATTTTATAACTCACAAACCGTGCATCACATGTAAATAATTTATATATGTAAAATGCTTAGGATTTCATCTTTTTCACATTATGCCACTTTCATCCGTGTTTAAAATGCTTAAAATGTTGTTTATTTAAATTTTCTCAAATGCCATGCTAAAATGATTTATTTCATAACTAAATAACTGTAGCTTAGTTTTAAATAAACTTTATATGAAAATGGGGTAGAAAAATGCATAGATTAACATGGTGCACTTTGTTTTATTGTTTAACAACATTAACATATGGTTTAGGGAAGAAAAGTACCAAATTCAGAATATGGACATGAGGATTTTTCAGAACAGTACCAACATTAACATATGTTCCGACCTCATTTAAACTTGCCTAGATAGGTAGTTTTCATATGTTTCACCTCTTACCATGTTTAACAACATTTAATACTGTTGTACCTAAATGAGAGCAAACTAAATAACTCGAATGTGGTGTTTCGTCAATATGCAACTCGTTGCATATTGAGCTCCACTTAATTCGTAGTATTGTTTGTGCACTTTGCCATGACATGCCTCTTTAAACCGGACATGCATCATACTTGATTGTGCATCATGCCATGATTATGCTTGTGTGTTTACCATGTTGTTTGCTTCTTTCCAGTTTGTTCTTTCGTTAGATTCGGTTTGTTTCGGAGTTGTGAGGATTCGTTCGACTACGTCTGTTTGTCTTCTTCATGGACTCGTTCTTCTTCCTTGCGGGATTTCAGGCAAGATGACCATTACCCTCAATATCACTTCTATCTTTGCTTGCTAGTTGCTTCATTCTATCGCTATGCTGCGCTACCTATCACTTGTTTACCATGCCTCCCATATTGCCATGTCAGCCTCTAACCTTTTCACCCTTCCTTGCAAACTGTTGTTTGGCTATGTTACCGCTTTTGCTCAGCCCTTCTTATAGCGTTGCTAGTTGCAGGTGAAGATGAAGTTTGTCCCTTGTTGGAACATGGATATTTTGGAACCATGGGGCACATACCTTAAACCATGGGCCACATACCTTAATTAATAGTCAAATATGTATTATTCGGCTTACCCTCAGGCGTCTACAACTCTGTCCAATCATTGATGAAGTCCACAAGTTCTTGAGATTTTATAGCCGTCTGAGGCACATACCTTAAACCATGGGGTCCAAGATCAATGTCCCACTTAGCTACCCTACATGTGGCTTCTCTGTTTTGAATAATATCCCTCAAAGGAGCAGAGCTAACCACAGTGATGGATATTGTTTCAACTTGCGACTAGCCATGAACACGCTGTAAACCAGCTTCTGCCAATGTGGGTATCTCTGCGTAGACTCAATGAGCACCTCACTAACGTAATAAACCTGCCTTTGAACCAGATACTCCTTGCCTGACTCCTTCCTTTCAACAACAACTGCCACACTGACAGCCTTGTTGTTTGCAGCCACATATAATAACAAGGGATCCTTCTCAATGGGAGCTGCAAGAACCGGTGGCTCAACCAGTTGCTTCTTAAGTGCCTCAAACGCCTCATTAGAAGCATCGCTCCAGACAAAGTCATCTGTCTTTTTCATCATCTGATACAAAGGGATAGCCTTCTCTCCCCGACGACTTATAAATAGGCTCAAAGCCGCGATATGACCCGCCAAATGCTGGACATCATTGATACACGCCGGCTTAGCCAAGGAAGTGATAGCCTTGATCTTCTCCGGGTTAGCTTCAATGCCCCTCTCAGACACAAAGAAACCCAATAACAAGCCTGCTGGCACGCCAAAAATGCACTTGGTCGGGTTAAGCATCATCTTATACACCCGTAGGTTGTCAAAGGTCTCTTTCAGATCCTCAAACAATGTATCCTTCTTCCTGGATTTCACAACAATATCATCCTCATAAGCATGAACATTGCGCCCATTCTGGCCATGGAGGCAATTCTGTATACACCATTGGTAATTCGACTGGGCACTCTTGAGCCCAAAAGGCATAGACACATAGCATAAGGCTCCAAAAGGAGTGATAAAAGTTGTCTTCTCCTGGTCCTTAACTACCATTTTCATCTAATGATAATCCGAGTAAGCATCCAAAAAACTCAAACACTCACACCCGCTGTAGCATCAATAATCTGATCAATACGCGGGAAAGCAAAAGGATCAGTCGGACATGCCTTGTTAAGATCTGTATAATCCACACACATACGCCAAGTGCCATTTTTCTTGACTACTAGCACCAGGTTAGCCAACCACTCAGGAGGAAAAACTTCAATGATGAACACTGACGCCAAGAGCCGGGCCACCTCTTCACCAATTGCCTTGCTCCTCTCCTCATTAAACCGACGAAGAAACTGTTTGACCGGCTTAAACTTGGAATCCACATTAATAGTGTGCTCAGCGAGTTTCCTAGGTACACCTGGCATGTTAGAAGGCTTCCATGCAAAGATGTCACGGTTCTCATGGATGAACTCGATGAGCATGCTTTCCTGTCTCAGATCCATATTAGCACTGATGGTGAACTACTTTGATGAATCGCGAGGAACAAAATCAACCATCTTAGTATCATCTGTAGACTTAAACGTCATTAAGGGCTTGTTCTATGTGGTTGGTTTCTTCAAAGGCGTCATATCCATCGGGTCAACATTATCTTTATAAAACTTCAATTCCTTAGTGGCACAAGCCGACTCAGCATAAGCAGCATCACCCTCTTCACAATCCAGAGCGATTCTTCTATTGCCATGCATTGTGATGGTGCCCTTGTGACCCGACATCTTAAGCTGCAAATAAACATAACATGGCCGTGCCATAAACTTGGCGTAAGCTGGCCGCCCAAACAAAGCATGGTATGGGCTCCTGATTTTCACCACCTCAAAGGTTAACTTCTTAGCTCTACAATCATTGTCATCTCCAAAAGCCACCTCCAGTGTTATACTTCCCATAGGATATGCCGACTTACCAGGCACCACCCCATGAAAGACAGTAGAAGACGGCCTAAATCCTTGTCAGTCAAATTCATACGACAAAAGGTCTCATAGTATAAGATATTTATATTGCTGCCTCCATCCATGAGCACCTTCGTGAGCTTATATCCTCCTACCTGTGGAGCAACCACCAATGCCAGCTGACCTAGATTGTCGACCCGGGGTAGGTGATCCTCTCGGCTCCATACAACAGGCTGCTCAGACCACCTTAAGTATGGGGGTACCGTCGGTTCAATAGAGTTCACCGCCTGCTTATGGATTTGCTGATCTCGCTTGCACAGACTTGTGGTGAACACATGATACTGACTACCATTTAGCTGCTCTGGATTACTTTGATAACCAGACTGCTGCTGTTGATTTCCTTGACCAGACTGTTGATTAAAACCACCTTGATTGCCTTGACCCTGAAAGCCATAGTTTGAACCGCCACCCCCAAATCCAGCTCCGTGAGAGCCGGATCCAGAACCGCCATTCGGGCCATGATTGAAAAAATTGGAACTCTTATACTCCTTCATGATGAAGCAATCCTTCCACATATGAGTAGTTGGCTTATCATGCGTATGGTGCTTTGGGCAAGGCTGATTCATCACCGCCTCAAGGTTAAATCTTGGTCCTCCAAGCTGGGTCGACTTTCCCTTGTGATGCTGATTATTATTCTGCATATTGGTGTTAGCCACAAAGTCTAAATTACCGTCAGCCTTGTGCTTACCATTGCCGCCTTGACCTACCAAGTTATGTTGCTGCCCTTTCACATTGTCGCCCTTCTTTTCCTTACCCAACCTCTCATCATCAGACTCGGGTTCCTTGGTACTATCACAGTCGGCATATTTGACGGGAGCTGCCATTAGCTCCCCCATGTCGTTGCAGTCGCGTTTAAGTCACCCTAGCTTTTGCTTAAGGGGGATGAAACGACAATGTTTCTCCAACATCAGGACTTTTAACTGACATTAATACTATCCGACGAGTGTATGATAGATGAGATCCGGCGCACCCAATGGGTTGTTGACTCGCCTTCACCTTGAATGCAAGAATCCAAATCCAGAATCAACATAGGCCGCTTGCATGTATCTCTAAATTTTTGGATAAAACGCCTCTTCAACTCTGGCCATGATCCAATAGAGTTAGCGGGCAGGCTTTCCAACCAAGTACGAGCCGTCCCATCCAACATCATGGTGAAATACTTAGCACACGCAGCATCATCGACGTCCAGCATCTCCATAGCCATCTCATAACTCTCAATTAAAGCCTCTAAGGGCTGATCCGCCGTGTAATTAGGCACCTTACGAGGGCCCTTGATATCCTTAGGAAAGTGCTCATTGCGTAAAGCCGGCACTAAACATGGCACACCCAAGGTTGTAGAGGTCACTCCTGCCTCCACGGACACCGAAGGATAAAACGGAGATTATTGTTGAGCTGCTAACTGAGCCGCTAGCTCCGCCTCACGCCGCACTCTACACTGGTCTACCAAGGTTTGAGCATCATTACCTGCACGCAACGGGTCAGGCCTACGAGGCTGGTTGCGGTGCCGTTCACTGCTTGACACGGCCATTTCATCAATATGCCTGCTATAACTCCTGCTTGGACGTGGTGTTGAGTGGACACGATCACGACTGTACGAATAAGCCGCATGTTGGGCCACAGCCGTCTGAAGAAGTTCTCCGACTCTCCGTATTTCCATTGCCTCTAGCGACTCATCCTGAGCTGGGAGAGCCGCCAGTCGAGTAGGCGCTGCTATCATGTTATCCAAGGGTTAGAAAAATGCCCCGGAGGTGTTGGATCATGTTGAGGAGGGGTCAAGTTCAAACGTGGGGGGGTCTGTAGCTCGTGGTTGAACTGGTTCTCTAGCCGCCGGCGCCTCAACAGCCCGATGCACACGAGGCGGGTTACTAGTTCCTGCCCCAGGCGTGTTGAAAAGGTTCATCACATCATAAGTCGGGGGCAGCCTGCTCACATGCCTTCTGTCTAAGACAGCGTGTTATGCGTCCTGGTCCAGGCTTAAGCGGAAGCTTTCTTCCTGAAGCCGTTCTGCCTCCCTCTGTAAGGCGGCTCTCTCCGTTGCCATCCAGGTGTCCTCCATGTTCAACTACTCCTTGGCTTGTGCTATCTCATCACACAATTTTCCAACCTCCATGTTATGCTGAGTTTGAATCGCCGAGTTAACCTTCGACGTTAACAACATTGTCAGAGCATCCAACAGATCAGACAAGACTTGAGCCGGTGGGTGTCAGTGGTAAAACTGGCAGATCCCGGGTAGGGGGTCCCGAACTATGCGTCTAAGGATCAAAGGTAATAGGAGGCAGGTGACACGATGTTTACCCAGGTTTGGGCCCTCTTAATGGAGGTAATACCCTACTTCCTGCTTGATTGACTTTGATGAGTATAGGGGTTACAAGAGTTGATCTACCTCAAGATCGTTATGGCTAAACCCTAGATGTCTAGCCTGTAGGGTTGTGATCGCCTCTAAGGACTAAACCCTCCGGTTTATATAAGCACCAGAGGGGACTAGGGTTATACAAAGTCGGTTTATAGAGGAAGGAAACTACACATCCAGACGCCAAGCTTATCGTCCATGCAAAGGAGAGTCCCATCCGGACACGGGAGAAGACCTTCTATCTCGTATCTTCATGGCCCGTCAATCCGGCCCATGTCACATAGGCCAGCTCCCCGAGGACCCCACAGTCCAGGACTCCCTCAGTAGCCCTTGAACCGGGCTTCAATGACGATTTATTCGGCATGCAGATTGTCTTCGGCATTGTAAGGTAGGCTCCTTCTTCGAATAATCCGATGGAATCATCCACACAAAATAGCTTTATCCGGCTCTGCTAAATAATTACAGCCTTAAGCTGTAGGGGCAAAAATATTCGAAACAAAGTAAGTCACGTCCATAGGCAAATTTTCCGGCGAGGCGTTATGTCTTGGCCTTGTTATTATGCTCAACCATTTCAAAGCCTTCACTTCGTGTTTCGAGGTATGGTCATAGGCACGTCTTGTCAAAACAGGGATCATGTCGCCTTATCATGGGATTCTCATCAATAGGGGTTTGGGTAATCCAACCGTGCCGTTCGCACATCCCCTTGGGAACAGGCGAGATTTAAGGCTTATGAGGGGCGCTTGATATCCACTGCCTCTATAAGAAGATAAGGATCTGTCTTTTTACCCCAGGACTTCTGCCTCCTCATCCCATCCGCCATTTGAGCTCTTGCGCCCAAGTCCCAATCTTTTCCATTGCCACCAAACACCCCAGCCATGTCCGGATCTGGAGCACAAGGCAAGTTGATGGATTCCTCTGTTACAGAGGAGAACATCAAGGAGCTCCTGGAAGCTGGGTACCTGGCTGCGGATATAATCCACTGGCTCCCTGCCAAGAAGCAGATCATTCCCACTCCAAAGCCTAATGAGATGGTAGTGTTTATTCCCCATTTCCTTCACGGACTATGGTTTCCCCTTCATCCTTTCGTTTGTCGTCTTATGTTTTACTATGGTTTAGACTTTTATGATCTAGCCCCAAATTCCTTAGTCAACCTTTCAGCGTTTATCATCGTGTGCGAGGCATTCCTCTGTGTCCCTCCCCACTTCGGCCTATGGCTCAAGGTCTTCAATGTGAAGCCGATTTGGTTGAAGGCCGACACGTGGAGTGTGGCGGCGCCATGGTGAGCAAACTCGCTAATGTCACTGGGCCAAAGGGGACCTTTGTGGAGTCCGTCAAGGGATGACAGCAGGGGTGGTTCTATAACACGGAACCCTGCGATACCACGTGGGCCGCCGCTCCTAAGTTCAAGTCCGGGCCCCCATGCGGCTCACAACCTGGCTCAATAAGGGCCTAGACTGGGAGTCGCCTGACGAGGTGATGACGCCGGAGAGCCGCATCAAGGGAATGATAAACAAGAACACCAGCCTTGCCAGCATGATCCTGGTGATGCTTTTTCGTCGGATTCTCCCTTGTCAACACCGAACTCAACATTTGTGGGAATTTGACCCGGCCGGTCCTCGGACCCTGCAGCGATTCTTCAGCACGACGCAAGAAGGCATATGGAAGCTTCTCTTCAAGGCTCAAAAGTCGTGGCCGAAAACAAGCGAAGACCGCGGCCTGGACTACGCTCGTTCGACCACTCCCGTAAGTTTTATGGTAACTTTTATTTGCAAATCCTAGGAGTATATTGAACTTTCTTACTCCCACAGGGCTGGACAAAGAACGCGAGCAGATCAAATGGATGGCTTTGCTGCCAGAGGACCAGGCCACCCCCTTGATGATGACGATGTTGGTTCTGGCGCCATATCAGGCGCCGGAGAAGATGGCCAAGAAGAAGGGCAAGGAGGCCAGAGGTGGTGAGGGAGTCCTAGACTAGGGGGTGTCCGGATAGCCGAACTATCATCATCAGCCGGACTCCAAGACTATGAAGATACAAGATTGAAGACTTTGTTCCGTGTCCGGATGGGACTTTCCTTGGCATGGAAGGCAAGCTTGGCGATACGGATATGTAGATCTCCTACCATTGTAACCGACTCTGTGTAACCCTAGCCCTCTCCGGCGTCTATATAAACCGGATGGCTTTAGTCCGTAGGACGAACAACAATCATACCATAGGCTAGCTTCTAGGGTTTAGCCTCCTTGATCTCATGGTAGATCTACTCTTGTAACACACATCATCAATATTATCAAGCAGGACGTAGGGTTTTACCTCCATCAAGAGGGCCCAAACCTGGGTTAAACATCGTGTCCCTTGTCTTCTGTTACCATCCGCCTAGACGCACAGTTCGGGACCCCCTACCCGAGATCCGCCGGTTTTGACACCGACATTGGTGCTTTCATTGACAGTTCCTCTGTGTCATCACTGATAGGCTCGATGGCTTCTTCGATCATCAACAACGACGCAGTCCAGGGTGAGACCTTCCTCCCCGGACAGATCTTTGTATTCGACGGCTTCGCACTAGGGGCCAATTCGCTTGGCCATATGGAGCAGATCGAAAGCTACGCCCCTGGCCGTCAGGTCAGATTTGGAAGTTTGAACTTCACGGCTGACATCCGCGGGGACTTGATCTTCGATGGATTCGAGCCACAGCCAAGCGCGTCGCACTGTCACGACAGGCATGATTTAGCTCTGCAGCCGGACAGTACCCTGGAGGCCGCACTCGAGCCCGCTCTGATCTTCAATTCGGAGCCGGCTGTGCAGATCGAGGACGGATGGCTAGGCACCGCCTCGGGGGCTGCAACCTCTACGGCGATAGAGGCGAACACTAATCTTGTCCCTCATGAAGCCCGTGACTCCGAGGTGCCGGACTCCGAGCCTCCCGCGCCCCTCCAACCGAATCCGGTTGGGCGCCTATCATGGAGTTCACCACCGCAGACATCTTTCAACACTCACCTTTCGGCGACATCTTGAGCTCGCTAAAGTATCTCTCGTTATCAGGAGAGCCCTGGCCGGACTGCAGTCAGGGCGGTTGGGATGCGGACGACGAAGAAATTCAATGCCCACCCACCACCCACTTAGTAGCCACTGTCGAGAACCTTCATAAAAGGTGCGTCGCTACTGCAAGAAGTTTGAAGAAGCAAAAGCGGAAGCTCAAAACAGCAGAGGACGCACTCAGAATGAGATGGAGCAAAGTACTCAATACCGCAGATAAATATGACGCTAGTCGCCAGGCAAAGAATTACCCGAAGCGCAAGCTGTTGCCCGAATTCGACGAGGAGGCCTTAGAGCCCCCACAGTCAAAAAAGAAAGAGGCCGCCTGGCCGGATAGACGACCAGATGACACGCTAAGAGCAGCAAGGGGCTCCGCACACAAGCCGACACACGATCAGCATAAAGATCCTCGGAAAAAGGATGACCCGGTCAGGTCTATCTATGGGCCAAAAAAGAAGACTCCAGGAAGCAACACAACCCGCCGAGCGTTTGAAGACAACGGCACACCTAAATATAGGGGCGCCGCACACCCACTATGTTTCACCGACGAGGTGCTGGATCATGAATTTCCAGCGGGATTCAAACCCGTAAACATAGAGGCATATGACAGAACAACAAACCCCGGAGTCTGGATTGAGGATTATATCCTACACATACATATGGCCAGAGGAGACGATCTCCATGCCATAAAATACCTACCCCTCAAGCTCAAAGGGCCAGCTCGGCATTGGCTCAAAAGCCTCCCAGAAAATACCATTGGAAGTTGGGAAGAGCTCGAGGATGCGTTTCGAGCAAATTTTCAAGGGACTTATGTCCGCCCTCCGGATGCAGACGATTTAAGTCACATAACTCAACAGCCCAGAGAGTTAGCACGCAAATTCTGGAACAGGTTCCTCACCAAAAAGAACCAAATAGTCGACTGTCCGGACGCCGAAGCCTTAGCAGACTTTAAGCACAACGTCCGAGACGAATGGCTCGCCAGACACCTCAGCTAGGAAAAACCAAGAACAATGGCCGCACTAACAAGCCTCATGACCCGCTTTTGCGCGGGGGAAGACAGGTGGCTGGCTAGATGCAGCATCAGCAACCCGAGTACATCCGAAGTCAGGGATGGAAATGGGAAATCACGACGCAGAAAAGATCAGCGCCGGAATAAGGAAAACGGCCCGAATAGCACGGCAGTCAACGCCGGATTCAAAAGCTCTCGGCCGAATAATAAAACACTGCCCCTCAAGGACAACAGCGACGAGCTATCCAACCTAAACAAAATTCTGGATAGGCTATGTCAAATACATAGTACCTCCGGGAAGCCTGCAAACCATACCCATAGAGATTGTTGGGTCTTCAAACAGTCCGGCCGACTTAACGCCGAACGCAAGGGGCTCGACACACCAAGCGAAGACGACGACGAACCCCACAAGCAGCACGCCGGAAAACAGAAGACTTTCCCACTAGAAGTCAAAACAGTGAACTCACTTCATGTGACAACACGAAAACACAGTGCGGCACCTGCCATACCAGGACACCGTCCACAAAATGGGGATAGACCCTACCAAAATTCGCCGTAGCAGCACTTCCTTCAAAGGAGTGACGCCAGGCCTTTAAGCCAATTGTACATGCTCTGTACCACTAGAGGTTGTGTTCAGTTCATCCGACAACCTCCGTCGCGAAAAGCTCACTCTCCATATCGCCCCATTTAACAGTGGCCCTTAAGCACTACTGGGACGCGAAGCTTTCGCCCACTTTAATGCAATACCACATTACGTGTCTCTTATGCTTAAAATCCCCGGTCCACGCGGCATAATCTCATTAAAGAGTAACTCCGAGTGTTCCTCGACCACGGAGAACGTGAGACTGCTTTGACAGCCACACACTAATCCCACCTTGCAGGTCAAAGCCCCTAAAAACAGGTCATTCAGACCTCGGACACGGTTAGGCGAGTCCGGCGTAAATAAACAAGGGGCTTGCCAGCCGCATACCCCTTTACAAGGGGTTGCGCATATAAACGATGAGAGCCAATAAAGCTCAACTTTATTCATCTTCCAAATTATACTTTATTTTAAATACAACTTTTGCACGATGTTTCTTCCAAACTAAGTCATTCTCTTTTACAGAAGAAGCACGTGCTACACCGGTCCAGGATACAGCACAACGGAGACACTGGCGCAGACGTGCAGCAGGGACCTGTTGCAAGGATTCTTTTCAGATTAAGACCTTGCGTAAACCTTTCTTACTGTTTCTTGTTGATACACATCCCCCGGATTTCTACCATAACCAAGGAGGAGGCTGGCGTTTTGGCATCAGCCGCATCAGAAGTTCCCGCCTGTACTTGGACACTAGGGGCTTAGGGCATTGTTCTTCCCGGTATTATAAAGACCGAACACCTCAGGGAGTGTTCGACGTCTCGAGTTAGGCCTTATATGCACCAGCTCCGAATCATGTCTTTGGTCAAATGTTGGGTTTGCCCGGCTCCTGTGTTTTGTTGCCTTACATTCCGCTCAATTGGCTAACGCGGCACCAGGAGAACTACTGCGATTGTGCCCCGGTTCGGCCGGGCGAGCACCTCAGTAGAGAAAGCCGAAAACTGACTGTCATGATATAGCGAGAGACTGGTCAACCACTCGATCGACTATTGGAATGTTTAGAATTCCTCCGCTTTGATGAAGGACCGCTTCCCGGTCAGGCACATACGCACCCCGAGTTCGGAGAGCGTGGTGCCTCTAGGGGCTATATAGTAGCCCCACTGATAGAGGCAAAGGTGTCCCGTCTTTCGATGAGATGGTGGATTTCGCTTTGGTGGAAGTCGACTTTGACGATCCGACTACGAACGTGCGAGGACGTCGCGCCTTAGCAATCGCTAAACCAACTCCGAGAGGTTATTGACCACGCCGGAGCACGATCAACCTGACCACGAGGGTCTGTTTCCTGCGAGCAAACGAAGAACAAGCAAGAAACTAAGATTGCAATCTGGATATTGCGAATATAAGATGAAAGCTTTATTGATCAAGGTGGGGTTCTGTGACGCCTTTGTCTGGTCGTTGAACACAAACGAAGTACGCGAAGTTGCAGCTATGGCGAACTTTTAATCTAAACAAAACCCAAAGTCTAAACGATGCCCTAAGGGCTGTATATATGGAGGAAGAGGGGGGGAATTTCGTGGCCCTTGGTGGAGGGGTCCGAAATCAACCCTATCTCTTGTTTCCCCACACATACGTACTCTAAAAATAGCCTATACTTATGTATTTCGAAATTACATGGGCCTGGCCCAATAATAAGGTGACGCAGCACCTAAAATAGCCTCGGGACGAAATTTATGAAGTGGCATCTTGTATATTTCGTCCAAGGCTTCATGCACCCATTATGGTGGCTTCAAAGTCCTGAAATCATCACTTGTAACTCCATTCTTGTTCCCCTTGCGCATGCCATCATCTCCATGCTTGTTCTTGCTCCAATGTTCATCCTTCTCCAAGCTAGGCCCTTCATTTGTAAGCAAAACAAATGTATCCAATTTAGGCAGCATCATATTCTCATGAACATTAGAATCATTACCAAGAAACGAAAGTACCTGGTAATTTAGTTGGCGTGCACGAGCTCTAGTAATTGGTCCAGTATGTATAGCAGCAGGGGCTGTGGGTGTAACAATTGTATTGATGTCCTCATCATCCTCCCCTTCTTGAAATGAAGTCGTCCTCGACGGAAGTTCATCTTCCTCACCCAAAAAAGGCTTCAAATCTGCAATGTTAAAAGTGGGACTAACCCCAAAATCTGCAGGCAGCTCAAGTTTATATGCATTATCATTTATTTTCTCTAACACCTTAAAGGGACCATCAGCACGTGGCATTAGCTTTGATTTGCGCAAATCAGGAAATCTATCCTTACGCAAATGTAACCAAACAAGATCTCCAGGTGCAAACACAACATGTTTTCTACCCTTATCTCCAGCAAGTTTATATTTAGCATTCATACGCTCAATGTTTTCCTTAGTTAACTCATGCATTTTTAAAATCAATTCAGCACGTTGTTTAGCATCAAAATTAACCTTCTCCGAAGATGGAAGAGGCAACAAATCAATAGGTGCACGAGGTAGGAAACCATACACAACTTCAAAAGGGCACATGATAGCGGCAAAGGTGTCCCGTCTTTCGATGAGATGGTGGATTTCGCTTTGGTGGAAGTCGACTTTGACGATCCGACTACGAACGTGCGAGGACGTCGCGCCTTAGCAATCGCTAAACCAACTCCGAGAGGTTATTGACCACGCCGGAGCACGATCAACCTGACCACGAGGGTCTGTTTCCTGCGAGCAAACGAAGAACAAGCAAGAAACTAAGATTGCAATCTGGATATTGCGAATATAAGATGAAAGCTTGATTGATCAAGGTGGGGTTCTGTGACGCCTTTGTCTGGTCGTTGAACACAAACGAAGTACGCGAAGTTGCAGCTATGGCGAACTTTTAATCTAAACAAAACCCAAAGTCTAAACGATGCCCTAAGGGCTGTATATATGGAGGAAGAGGGGGGAATTTCGTGGCCCTTGGTGGAGGGGTCCGAAATCAACCCTATCTCTTGTTTCCCCACACATACGGACTCTAAAAATAGCCTATACTTATGTATTTCGAAATTACATGGGCCTGGCCCAATAATAAGGTGACGCAGCACCTAAAATAGCCTCGGGCCGAAATTTATGAAGTGGCATCTTGTATATTTCGTCCAAGGCTTCATGCACCCATTATGGTGGCTTCAAAGTCCTGAAATCATCACTTGTAACTCCGTTCTTGTTCCCCTTGCGCATGCCATCATCTCCATGCTTGTTCTTGCTCCAATGTTCATCCTTCTCCAAGCTAGGCCCTTCATTTGTAAGCAAAACAAATGTATCCAATTTAGGCAGCATCATATTCTCATGAACATTAGAATCATTACCAAGAAACGAAAGTACCTGGTAATTTAGTTGGCGTGCACGAGCTCTAGTAATTGGTCCATTATGTATAGCAGCAGGGGCTGTGGGTGTAACAATTGTATTGATGTCCTCATCATCCTCCCCTTCTTGAAATGAAGTCGTCCTCGACGGAAGTTCATCTTCCTCACCCAAATAAGGCTTCAAATCTGCAATGTTAAAAGTGGGACTAACCCCAAAATCTGCAGGTAGCTCAAGTTTATATGCATTATCATTTATTTTCTCTAACACCTTAAAGGGACCATCAGCACGTGGCATTAACTTTGATTTGCGCAAATCAGGAAATCTATCCTTAAGCAAATGTAACCAAACAAGATCTCCAGGTGCAAACACAACATGTTTTCTACCCTTATCTCCAGCAAGTTTATATTTAGCATTCATGCGCTCAATGTTTTCCTTAGTTAACTCATGCATTTTTAAAATCAATTCAGCACGTTGTTTAGCATCAAAATTAACCTTCTCCGAAGATGGAAGAGGCAACAAATCAATAGGTGCACGAGGTAGGAAACCATACACAACTTCAAAAGGGCACATCTTAGTAGTAGAATGCAATGAACGATTATAAGCAAATTCAATATGAGGCAAGCATTCCTCCCACATTTTCTTATTATTCTTCAAAACAGCCCTAAGCATAGTAGACAACGTTCTATTGACTACTTCAGTTTGTCCATCAGTTTGGGGGTGACAAGTAGTACTAAAAAGCAGTTTAGTCCCCAACTTAGCCCATAAACATCTCCAAAAGTGGCTAAGAAATTTAGTATCACGATCTGAAACAATAGTATTTGGCACACCATGCAAGCGAATAATTTCAGGAAAGAACAAATCAGCAACATTAACAGCATCATCGCTTTTATGACATGGTATAAAGTGTGCCATTTTCGAGAATCTATCCACGACAACAAATATGCTATCCCTCCCCTTCTTTGTTCGAGGTAAACCTAAAACAAAGTCCATAGATATATCCTCCCAAGGAACACTAGGTACAAGCAAAGGCATATATAAACCATGAGGATTGAGGCGTGACTTAGCTTTTTGACATGTAGTGCAGCGAGCAATAAAATGCTCAACATCTCGTCTCATCTTTGGCCAAAAGAAATGTGTAGCAAGTACGTCCTCCGTCTTCTTCACGCCAAAGTGTCCCATTAATCCTCCTCCATGCGCCTCCTGCAACAACAAAAGACGAACGGAGCTAGCTGGAATGCATAGCTTGTTAGCACGAAACACAAATCCATCGTTAACAACAAACTTGTTCCACATTCTTCCTTCTTTACAATTATGCATTACATCTTTAAAATCAGCATCATGCACATATTGATCTTTGATGGTCTCCAAACCAAATATTTTGAAGTCAAGTTGTGAAAGCATAGTATAGCGACGAGACAAAGCATCAGCAATAACATTTTCTTTTCCCTTCTTGTGTTTAATGACATAAGGGAAAGTCTCAATGAATTCAACCCATTTAGCATGTCTACGATTCAGTTTAGCTTGACTTTTAATATGTTTCAATGATTCATGATCAGAATGTATAACAAATTCTTTGGGCCATAAATAATGTTGCCATGTTTCTAAAGTCCAAACAAGAGCATATAATTCTTTATCATAAGTAGAATAATTAAGACTAGGCCCACTCAATTTTTCAGAAAAGTATGCAACAGGTTTGCCATCTTGTAATAACACACCCCCTAATCCAATTCCACTAGCATCACATTCAAGCTCAAAAGTCTTATTAAAATCAGGAAGTTGGAGTAAAGGAGCATGTGTCAACTTATCTTTCAATACCGTGAAGGCTTCTTCCTGTGCGGTACCCCAAAGAAAAGGCACATCTTTCTTTGTAAGCTCATTGAGAGGTGCAGCAATGGTGCTGAAATCTCTCACAAAACGCCTATAGAATCTAGCGAGGCCAAGAAAACTCCTCACTTGTGTGACCGTTTTGGGCTGCGGCCAACTCTCAATGGCTTCAATCTTGGCTTTATCAACTTCAATTCCCTGTGGAGTAACAACATAGCCAAGAAAAGATACTCGGTCGGTGCAAAAGGTGCACTTCCCAAGGTTACCAAACAAACGTGCATCACGTAGAGCAATAAAAACAGCACGTAAATGTTCCAAATGTTCCTCCAAAGATCTGCTATAAATCAATATGTCATCAAAGTAAACTACCACAAATCGTCCAATGAAAGCACGTAAAACTTCGTTCATTAATCTCATGAAAGTACTAGGTGCATTAGTTAACCCAAAAGGCATGACTAACCACTCATATAATCCAAACTTAGTTTTAAATGCTGTTTTCCATTCATCTCCCAATTTCATACGAATTTGATGGTAGCCACTACGCAAATCAACTTTGGAGAAAACTGTAGAGCCACTCAATTCATCAAGCATATCATCTAGCCTAGGAATAGGATGACGATAACGAATAGTAATATTATTAATGCCTCTACAATCAACACACATACGTGATGTACCATCCTTTTTCGGCACTAGAATAATAGGAACAGCACAAGGACTAAGGGATTCGCGTATATAACCTTTGTCGAGAAGCTCTTGTACTTGACGCATAATCTCCTTCGTCTCCTCTGGATTGGTACGGTATGGTGCACGGTTTGGCAGTGAAGCACCGGGAATTAAGTCGATCTGATGCTCAATCCCTCGAATAGGCGGTAATCCCGGTGGCACGTCTTGTGGAAAAACGTCAGCGAACTCCTGCAAAATGTTAGTGACAGCAGGAGGCAAAGAGGAAGGCACGTCCTCGAATGAAAATAATGCCTCTTTGCACAAAAAAGCATAGCAAACAGATTTGCTGAAATCTAGCTCATCAATATCAGATTTGGTGGCAAATAAACATGCACTTTTCAATTTAATTTCAGAAGCAACACTAGATGGTTTATTATTAGGCTTCATTTGTTGCTCAAATTCTTTTGCCACAATCTGATTTTCACTCTTATTCTTCTCCTGTTGTGCTTTATTAGCTCTATTAATATCATCTTTCAAAATGGAATCAGGAGTCATAGGAAGCAAAGTAATATTTTTATCCTTATGAACAAGAGTATAGTGATTGTTTCTACCATGGTGTACAGAATTTTTATCAAATTGCCATGGACTACCAAGTAATAAGGAACATGCTTGCATAGGTACCACATCACAATCAACATAATCAGCATATGTAGAGATACTAAAATGCACACGAACAGTACGTGTTACCTTAACCTTGCCGCTGTTGTTGAACCATTGGATGTAGTAAGGATGTGGATGTGGTCTTGTGGTGAGAGAAAGCTTCTCCACCATCTCCATGCTAGCCAAGTTGTTGCAGATCCCTCCGTCTATTATGACGCGCACAGAACGTTCCTTCACAACTCCCTTGGTATGGAACAAATTGTGCCTCTGATTTTGCTCAGCTTGTGTGACCTGCACACTCAAAACACGTTGAGCAACTAAACATTCATACCTGTCAGCGTCTTCAGGAGCCATGTATTGCGTCTCATGATCAGAATCATCTCCACCATGTTCTTCACGTGTAATAAGAGCCAATGTCTCCTCATCATAGTCACTAGCGGACTCATATCCACCATCCGCGGTAGCAATCATCACACGCGGAGATTTGCATTCCCTCGCATAATGACCTCCTCCCTTACAACGACGACAAATAATATCACTTGTGTGCCCTGTTGATGCCATGGAAGAAGAAGAACGCTGTGCAGGCCCCGCAGGTGCGCTCTTGGCAGATAATGGTGCTTGTGCCTGTTTTCTTGTATCACGGCTGGAGGTGGCACCGGATGGAGGTGCTGGTGCAGTTGAAGTAGAAGATGCACGTGGTGTCCATGATGAAGGTCGACCTGCAGAAAAGTTAGTTCGCCCCAATGCTTGTCGATCCTGCACTTCACGTTCAGCTTTACAAGCAAGATGGAATAAACGAGTGATATTAGTATACTCCTTATAGTCTAGAATGGTCTGAATCTCTCTATTTAATCCACCCAGAAAACGTGCAAGCATAGCTTCATTCTCCTCAACAATACCACATCTAATCATGCCAGTTTGTAATTCCTGATAATATTCTTCTACAAAATTTTTTCCTTGTCTTAAACGCTGCAATTTTTGAAGCAATTCACGTTGATAATATGGTGGAACCCAACGCGTACGCATAGCAGTTTTCAAAGCAGCCCAAGTAGTTGGAATAGGATATAATCTACAATGTTCAGACCACCATACACATGCAAAACTAGTGAAAGCACAAACAGCAGCAGCAACTCGTCTCTCCTCAGGATATTGTAAACATGTAAATCGTTGTTCAGTTTCTAACTCCCAAGTAAGATATATATCAGGAACATATCTACCCTCAAATGGTGGAATATTCAATTTCAGTTTAGGAATATGGACATCATCGCGTACCTGAGGTGGTGGTGCAGGCCTACCATTACGAATATATACCTGAGGTCGACCTGCTGGTGGTGGTACAGGTGGCTGCACGTAGTGTTGATTTTGATCAACCTCATCCTCATAGTCTCCCACATAATCATCCTCCTCCGCATCAGCAGCAGGAGCCACAGAAGTATCAACAGCAGCACCAACAGTTTGGCCAAACGCAAGAGGAACACGGCTTGCTCGGCGGAGGTCTGCTTCGCGACGTGGAGGTAGACGTTGTTGTTGTTGGAGAGGTGCGTTAGCTGCAGCGGGTGGTGGTGGTGGAAGACGCGCGAGCAATTCATTAAACTTGTTATCGAGCTTTGTTTCGAACGTCTTCTCAAAGCCAGTGATCTTCTCCATGGCCTCTTCAAAATTGTTCAGCACATCTTGCACCTGTTCAGTCATCATTTGCTGAAACTTATCATGAAGCTCCTTGTTCGATAAATTCTCCCAGTCAATCTCGTCGGCTTGTGATCCTGGCATGGTTAGCAGCAATAGAAACACACAAGAATATGATCCTACAGACTACGAAGAAGTGGTGGTGGTGGGTGTCACAAATCCGTCAAGCAAATCTCAAATTCTTACCAGTTCTTACCCAGCAGCAGGCGGTGATCGGCAACCGTTGTAGTCAAAAACTCTCAAAGCTTGGATAGAGCGATTACCAGGGAGAGTCAAACGCACGACGTAGATGTATGTGGAGCTGGGAAGGCTTATAATATGGTAGCAAAAAGGATCAGCAATAATCAATTCAGAGATGCAAAGTTGAATAAACGCTCAACGACGGTACTGTGCTGGTCCTAGGCTAGACTGTGCTAGAGACGCGAGCCTAGAACACTAACAAAATCACGGCGCGGCACGTAAACAAGGGAAAAGCACACTCTGGAATTTTTTTTTTTCGCTCTTTTTTTTTTTTTTTCCGAAACCTACTCCGGCAAGGAAACACGAATCGGAATCTAGATGGATCCCGAAAACAAACCTAATAAGCAAAGAACTCGGATTGGTGGTGGATATATGGTGGTGGTATATGGCAACGGTGGTGGTAGCGGTGGTAGTATATGGATATGGATCGGTGGTGGTATATGGACACGGATTGGTGGTGGTATATGGATACGGATTCGGTGCGGTGGTGGTAGATGGCAGGGGCGATGATGATGGTGCGGCGGCGGCGTGACAACTTATGACCAGAACTCGAAACTCTAAAAGACTAGACTCTAAGACCAGCAACTAGACACGACGATGCAACCGCAAATTCAACAAAGCAAAACCCTAAAAAGATTATGCAAGGCTCAGATTGGTTCGGATATGATGAACTAACCCTAATTTTTTTTTGTGGCTTTTTCGTGGACTATAGGTATGAAGAACAGACTCGATCTAAACTACTAAAAAACTGTAAAATCTCACCGAGCAACCTGGAAATCTGATACCACTTGATAGAGGCAAAGGTGTCCCGTCTTTCGATGAGATGGTGGATTTCGCTTTGGTGGAAGTCGACTTTGACGATCCGACTACGAACGTGCGAGGACGTCGCGCCTTAGCAATCGCTAAACCAACTCCGAGAGGTTATTGACCACGCCGGAGCACGATCAACCTGACCACGAGGGTCTGTTTCCTGCGAGCAAACGAAGAACAAGCAAGAAACTAAGATTGCAATCTGGATATTGCAAATATAAGATGAAAGCTTTATTGATCAAGGTGGGGTTCTGTGACGCCTTTGTCTGGTCGTTGAACACAAACGAAGTACGCGAAGTTGCAGCTATGGCGAACTTTTATTCTAAACAAAACCCAAAGTCTAAACGATGCCCTAAGGGCTGTATATATGGAGGAAGAGGGGGGAATTTCGTGGCCCTTGGTGGAGGAGTCCGAAATCAACCCTATCTCTTGTTTCCCCACACATACGGACTCTAAAAATAGCCTATACTTATGTATTTCGAAATTACATGGGCCTGGCCCAATAATAAGGTGACGCAGCACCTAAAATAGCCTCGGGACGAAATTTATGAAGTGGCATCTTGTATATTTCGTCCAAGGCTTCATGCACCCATTATGGTGGCTTCAAAGTCCTGAAATCATCACTTGTAACTCCGTTCTTGTTCCCCTTGCGCATGCCATCATCTCCATGCTTGTTCTTGCTCCAATGTTCATCCTTCTCCAAGCTAGGCCCTTCATTTGTAAGCAAAACAAATGTATCCAATTTAGGCAGCATCATATTCTCATGAACATTAGAATCATTACCAAGAAACGAAAGTACCTGGTAATTTAGTTGGCGTGCACGAGCTCTAGTAATTGGTCCAGTATGTATAGCAGCAGGGGCTGTGGGTGTAACAATTGTATTGATGTCCTCATCATGGTGTGCCAAATACTATTGTTTCAGATCGTGATACTAAATTTCTTAGCCACTTTTGGAGATGTTTATGGGCTAAGTTGGGGACTAAACTGCTTTTTAGTACTACTTGTCACCCCCAAACTGATGGACAAACTGAAGTAGTCAATAGAACGTTGTCTACTATGCTTAGGGCTGTTTTGAAGAATAATAAGAAAATGTGGGAGGAATGCTTGCCTCATATTGAATTTGCTTATAATCGTTCATTGCATTCTACTACTAAGATGTGCCCTTTTGAAGTTGTGTATGGTTTCCTACCTCGTGCACCTATTGATTTGTTGCCTCTTCCATCTTCGGAGAAGGTTAATTTTGATGCTAAACAACGTGCTGAATTGATTTTAAAAATGCATGAGTTAACTAAGGAAAACATTGAGCGTATGAATGCTAAATATAAACTTGCTGGAGATAAGGGTAGAAAACATGTTGTGTTTGCACCTGGAGATCTTGTTTGGTTACATTTGCGTAAGGATAGATTTCCTGATTTGCGCAAATCAAAGCTGATGCCACATGCTGATGGTCCCTTTAAGGTGTTAGAGAAAATAAATGATAATGCATATAAACTTGAGCTGCCTGCAGATTTTGGGGTTAGTCCCACTTTTAACATTGCAGATTTGAAGGCTTATTTGGGTGAGGAAGATGAACTTCCGTCGAGGACGACTTCATTTCAAGAAGGGGAGGATGATGAGGACATCAATACAATTGTTACACCCACAGCCCCTGCTGCTATACATACTGGACCAATTACTAGAGCTCGTGCACGCCAACTAAATTACCAGGTACTTTCGTTTCTTGGTAATGATTCTAATGTTCATGAGAATATGTGATAGAGGCAAAGGTGTCCCGTCTTTCGATGAGATGATGGATATCGCTTTGGTGGAAGTCGACTTTGACGATCCGACTACGAACGTGCGAGGACGTCGCGCCTTAGCAATCGCTAAACCAACTCCGAGAGGTTATTGACCACGCCGGAGCACGATCAACCTGACCACGAGGGTCTGTTTCCTGCGAGCAAACGAAGAACAAGCAAGAAACTAAGATTGCAATCTGGATATTGCGAATATAAGATGAAAGCTTTATTGATGAAGGTGGGGTTCTGTGACGCCTTTGTCTGGTCGTTGAACACAAACGAAGTACGCGAAGTTGCAGCTATGGCGAACTTTTAATCTAAACAAAACCCAAAGTCTAAACGATGCCCTAAGGGCTGTATATATGGAGGAAGAGGGGGGGAATTTCGTGGCCCTTGGTGGAGGGGTCCGAAATCAACCCTATCTCTTGTTTCCCCACACATACGGACTCTAAAAATAGCCTATACTTATGTCTTTCGAAATTACATGGGCCTGGCCCAATAATAAGGTGACGCAGCACCTAAAATAGCCTCGGGACGAAATTTATGAAGTGGCGTCTTGTATATTTCGTCCAAGGCTTCATGCACCCATTATGGTGGCTTCAAAGTCCTGAAATCATCACTTGTAACTCCGTTCTTGTTTCCCTTGCGCATGCCATCATCTCCATGCTTGTTCTTGCTCCAATGTTCATCCTTCTCCAAGCTAGGCCCTTCATTTGTAAGCAAAACAAATGTATCCAATTTAGGCAGCATCATATTCTCATGAACATTAGAATCATTACCAAGAAACGAAAGTACCTGGTAATTTAGTTGGCGTGCACGAGCTCTAGTAATTGGTCCAGTATGTATAGCAGCAGGGGCTGTGGGTGTAACAATTGTATTGATGTCCTCATCACCCACCATCGAGCTCCTATGGCTAAGTGAAAGTGATAAAGCATTATAGTCCGGTTGCCTAGTTTGCTATGCTATCACCTCCTTCAAAGGACCAAGACGTTCGATTAAGTGTGAAAAAGCGCTTTTCTTTTTTGCAAACACCCCCGCACCATGTGGCGGGGGCTGAAGCCAAAGACTGCAACTTTCAGGTTATTCATACATATACGGCCGCAGAGGAGATACTTCAATACTTGAACGCACAAGTATAAAAAGCCATTGCATTATAAACATGATCTTAGAAATCATACATGTCATTTAAACATAACATCTTTCGAGCACTGCGACTCTATTAAACGAGCGCCCTGCAGGAGTTCCTCAAAATAGTGCTCGGCGGGTAATCGGCTTTTGTCCGAACCCCAGGATGCAACAGCGGTGGCAGCCATCTCCGCCTAGTATGTTTTCACATGGGCGGAGAGCCATCCGTGCACCTTCTATGCATGCCGACCGCTTCATCGCCTTGATATGCGGCACCGCCCCAAGGAATTGCTGCAACAAGCCAAAATAACTCTTCGGCTTGGGCCTTTCCGGCCACAGATGAGCGACCACATCCATCATGGCAAGTCCGGACAATCTATTCAGCTTAGCCCACTCAGCCAGCCGATCAGTCAATGGAAGTGGACGCTCCGGACTATGGAATTGAGACCAGTAAAGCTCTTCCATTTCGTGATCCTTCTGGCTTCGGAAGTGCACGACTGCATCCACCGCACTCGCCGCCAAATCCAGATAAGGATCCTCCGCACCACACAACTGGCCCAGCTGAGCATACTTCGGATCCGTGAACTTCCTATGCAGAAGAAAGGGCTTTCCAGCCGCAATGTCTCCGGCTTGACGCAGTTCCTCCTTCATAGCCCGCATCTCACTCCGGGCATCCTTGACTTCGGCGGCGGCCTTCTTCAGGCCCTCTTGCTCCACTTGGCGTTCTCCTTCAAGAACCTCACAACGGTCGGTAGCATCTTTTAATTTCATGGCCATTCCAGCCATCTCTTCCCTGCTTCGGCAGTGAGCAGCCTTTTCGGCTTTTAGCTCTTTCGCCGCCTTCGAGGCAGCCGCATCACTTTCCCTGGCTTGCTCCTTGGCTCGAGCAAGCTCTGCTCGAAGGTCTTCCACAGCAGCAGCACCATCTGCATCAAGCATACAAATTGTAAGGAATGGGCGTCAGCTCCCTTACTAGGCGCCCGTAGAGCAACCACCTACCTTGTGAATCATCAAGTCGTTTATTGACTAGCGCGATGTCCGCATCCGCAACATCGAGTTGCCTCTTCAGCTCGGCAACTCCATCAGTCCGATTGGCCACCGAATGTTTCGCCACCTGCATAGGAAAGGCGACATTCTATTACTGAGATTATGATCCTTGGCACGATGTCTCTTTCGACAGCATACCAAGTCTCAGGGGCTACTATCTATACAGGGCGCACTCCATGTGCAAAACTGTCAAAAGGTATGTCATTTTTTGCGTACCTCAAACCCCGTGAGCAAATTTCTGACGGCCTCATACAACCCGCTTTCGGCGGATGAGATCCTCTCAATTACCATACTCATTAATGTGCGGTGATCTTCCGAGATAGACGCCCTCTTGAGCAAATCCTGCAGCTCCACCGGCCGTACTCCAATGGGTGGCGGACTCTCCGGGCCCGCCGGACTCGGGGAGACCCTCCGTGACGACACCTCAGGGTTGTCCGCCACGCCCGATGGGGCGGCAGATGGAGGCGTCTCGCTCTCCATCATCTCCGGACGAAGGTCCCCCGAAGTTGAGCTCTGCTGAGATGGGCTGAGATCCAAACTACAAGGTGAAAACTTTGGTTACCTTTGGAAATAATATAGGGGCATTCCCTATTACAAAATTCCCCCTTTTTTACTTACGGCTTGCTGGAGGGCTGATTCCTATGGGGAGACTGTGCGGCCAGGGCTCTTCCCGGCACAGGACCTTCCGGTGCAGATTTCTTTCCCTGCTTTGAGGCCTTGGCCTCCGGGTCTTCGGAAGCAGTCCTCTTCTCCCCCTGGAAGGAGGGACTCTCGATTCCCCCCTTACTGAAAGCCTCCTTGGCAGAGGTGGTAGTTTCCCTGTGCCCCCCTTCGCTCTCCTCCGAAGGCGCAAACTCCAACATTTTGACTAACACGGGATCCAGCGTGGTCTCAGGGAGGGGGGCCGGACACTGTATCAGTTTTGCTTGCGCTATCCACTCCTGTCCAAGGGATAGCTGGTTAAAAGGCAAACCCATGATAAATAAATGGACAATATGTCCGGACACAGGGCTACTTACTTGTGTATCCCGGCGATTGCAGCTTAGGCCGGCGTCCTCAGTCAAGTCCAGACGCATCTCTTGCGATCCGAAGAACAGTTTGTACATCTCTGCGGGTGTCAAACCCATGAAGTGTTGGAGAGCTCGTGGCCCCTCCGGATTAAATTCCCACAAGCGGAGGGGGCGACGTTTGCAGGGCAGAAGGCACCGGATCAGCATAACCTGTGCCACTACGACCAGATTAATCTCCCTTTCTTGGAGGCCTCAAATCCGGTCCTGCAACAGGGGTACGTCTTTGGACGGCCCCCAGTTAAGACCCTTGTTGACCCATGACATCAGCCGTTGTGGAGGGCCCGAGCGGAAGACGGGCGGCGGCTTTTGCCTGCTGCCCCTTGGAGCGGTGATATAGAACCACTCCTGTTGCCACGAGCCGAGCTCCTCCTGAAAGGAGCCCTCGGGCCATGGAGCATCGGCCCTCTTGCTTATAACCGCCCCGCCGCACTCTGCCTGACGCCCCTCAATCATCTTCGGCTCCACGTTGAAGGTTTTGAGCCACAAGCTGAAGTGAGGGGTAGTGCGGAGGAAGGCTTCGCAGACGACAATGAATGATGAGATGTGGAGGATGGACTCCGGAGCCAAGTCATGGAATTCCAGCCCATAGTAAAACATGAGCCCCCTCACGAAGGGATCCATCGGGAAGCCTAAACCCCGACGGAGGTGAGACACGAACACAACGCTCTCGCCGGGCTCGGGAGTAGGAATAACTTGCCCTTGGGCAGGCAACCTATGCGAAATCTCATAGGTCAAGCACCTAGCGTCTCTCAGCTTTAGCACGTCTTCTTCCGTGACGGAAGAGGGCATCCACCGGCCTCGTAGGTTGGAGCCGGACATTTTCGAAGGTCAAAGGTACCCGAATCTGGAGCCCTGGGTGTTGGAACTCAGGAGCGAGGGGCGGATTCGATTGAGGATTGAAGAAAAAGAACAAGCCTTGGTCTCATTATAAAGAGGAAGAATACCAAGAGCCGTCCCCGTGACCGTTTGGAACCCGCCTTCGATGGAGGGGGCGTGGCAACGGGCGCGGTTGGGTTACCCACGTCCGTATTTATGAGAATCCCGGAATAAGGGGAACACGATCTCTGCCTCGACAAGACGTGCCAAGGAAACCGCTTCGCTAAACACGCTGAGGTGGCACAATAAAAACGATTCAAGAAAAGGCTTGGTAGTGGTGTGACGTCGCGCCACCAAATACATTAGCAGATTGAACTTGTGTAATATTATTCTCTCTATGGTGGTACGTGGAATTTATTTTGCAGAGCCGGACACTATCCTGGTGTTCACAATCTTCTATAAATTATTCGGAGGAGGAACCCGCCTTGCAATGCCGAAGACAATATGCGTGCCGGACTCGTCGTCATTGAAGCCTGGTTCAGGGGCTACTGAGGGAGTCCTGGACTAGGGGGTGTCCGGATAGCCGAACTATCATCATCGGCCGGACTCCAAGACTATGAAGATACAAGATTGAAGACTTCGTCCCGTGTCTGGATGGGAATTTCCTTGGCGTGGAAGGCAAGCTTGGCGATACGGATATGTAGATTTCCTACCATTGTAACCGACTCCGTGTAACCGTAGCCCTCTCCGGTGTCTATATAAATCGGATGGCTTTAGTCCGTAGGACGAACAACAATCATACCATAGGCTAGCTTCTAGGGTTTAGCCTCCTTGATCTCGTGGTAGATCTACTCTTGTAACACACATCATCAATATTAATCAAGCAGGACGTAGGGTTTTACCTCCATCAAGAGGGCCCGAACCTGGGTAAACATCGTTTCTCTTGTCTTCTGTTACCATCCGCCTAGACGCACAGTTCGGGACCCCCTACCCGAGATCCGCCGGTTTTGACACCGACAGGTGGCCTCCGCCATAAGGGTGCTTCGGATGTCGTGTCTGAAGACAGCGAGACCTCCTCCTCTCATGACGAAGATGTAGAGGAGGAAGAGAGCAACTCTCCCCCTAAAGGGAGGGAGAAGAAAAGGGTGGCTTCCACGGATCTGGAGGCGGAGGCAACCAAGAAGGGAAAACCCTCCCTTTCAGATGATTCTGAAGCGGATGTTGATGCCATCCCCGAGTGGCACCCCAAGCCGAAGCCCTTGGCTAGATCGTAAGTATCCGAGGGCACCGTATACATATCCGAAGTTATGCCTTATTATTTTAACATACTGAATTGCGCATTCTAGTACGGCTCGCGATCTCCCCCAACAATCGTCGTCATCTGGGAACTCCCTAGGGCCAAACGTGATGGAGAACGATTCGCATCTGCAGGTCTCTCCACCCACCGTCACAGACAATACCCCAGTGTTGTCCCGAAGAACCTCTCTAGGCCATGGGGAGGTGCGGGAGGCCGTGAAGGTGACGATAGAGTAATCCCTCTGTCGCCGAAGAGACGGGGAAATCGACCCCCACGGAGACCGGTGACGGGGGCCATGCTCAATGTGTCCCCGAACCAAATATTATTCCGGAGACCCATACGGCTTCGGAATCGGGCAAGCAGCCCCCTTCGAGAGAAGGGGGCGCGCCATCTCCACCGTCGTCTTCAATCAATCCGGAGGCGCCGGACACTCTAGTGGAAGCGCTTCAGAGTGCTTCCATTGTGGAGGAACACCATACCCTTATGGGTACGGTGGTTGAAAAGGTTTGGTCCGCTAAGAGTGGATTGAATTAAGCCTATACCAACCTTTTATCAGGCTTTGAGGTATGTGACGTAACATATTTTTGGCTATTTGCAAAAGGAATGCCTGTGTATAGATAGTAGCCCCTGAGACTCTGCTTGGTGTTCGCGAATAAAGGCCGAATAGAGGATCGGATAATGCTTGGTAGGAGCTAACCAAGATGTCCCGTTTGATGAACACGCTTCGATGCGAGCGGCAACCTCGCATGCCACCGAAGTATCCGAACTAAACCGGAAGTTGGAGGAAAGGCAAGGTATGCGATACCGAAGAATATCTAAAATGATATGAGTACCAAATTGTTATCTAACTGAGCTTCATGATTATGCTCATAATTGGCACGTCTAAGGTCGAAGCCCTCAGGAGTCCGCTGGGCTAGGCCAAGAAGGAGGCTGACGAAGAACGAACCGCCCGCCGAAAACATGAAGCGAGGTTGGAGGAAGTCCAACAAGAGCTTATTGATGCTATAAGCAAATGTGAGTCCTGGGAGCGCAAGGTGTCGGATCAAGACTCCGAACTTGCTGCGGCGCCCCAAAGTGCCAGGGAGACCCGGACTGAAGCCCAAGGCGCATGTCGGGAGATCCAACAGGCCAAGCATATCGCGACGGGTAAGGCCTTTAATATGATGAGAAAAATTGTGAAGAGGAAGTACACCTTACTGACACGCATTTGGAGTTCTCCAGGAGCGTTTGCGGACCTTCCCCGAAATATTCCTGATGCTGCAGATTTCTTCCGAGCCAAAGAGGGGACCTCGACAGAGAAGCTATTCTTGTCGTAGTACCTCGTGCCAGAGCATCCTATGCCCCTCAGTGATAAGCTGAAACAGCTGACCGAGCTACACACGATCGCCGAACTGGCCATGAAGGATGTTATAGTCCATCTTTGGCCAGCCGAACCCATACCAAGTAGCTACTTTGGGCTTTTGAAGCGGCTAGTGGATGCCTGCCCGCGGCTTGACGCTATAAAGCGGTCAATCTATATCGAAGGTGCCTGGATGGCCTTCGCCTGTGTCACGGTGCAGTGGGCGAAGATGAATGCCACTTGTCTGGCAACCGAGGGACCGCCCGCAGGCAAGGAGCATCGTACGCCGGAGTGATATTTCAACGACGTCCTTGAACGATCCCGCACTGTAGAGGGCCAGTGTTTGATGGACATCATTTTTAAATGAATGTATATGTGCTGGACGAACTTTGTGTTTATGAAAACAAGTTGTTTGTATAATATTAGTCTTATTTCATCTGAAATTATTTATCCTCCTTGCGATCGTTTATTAAATCTGAGAGTTGGCTAGTTGTCGGCTTCAGCCCCTCGCGTAGGTAGTACATGGGTGTTCAGAACAGCACAGAAACACACTTAACCGAATGACTTGGTCCTTGAGAGAGGTGCTAGTGTGGCGAACCAGGATATCAGACTATGCGGCTTTATCACTCTCACTTAGCCATAGGAGTTTGACAATAAGGTTGTAGGCGCAGCCCGTGGTATTGTTCCGTTATCTGAATTTGGTTGCTGTAAACACCTGACCAGGCAAAAACCAGTCCTTCGTGTGACACGGAAAAAATCGCAAGAGATTTATACTGACTCACCGAATAGCTGACCAGCTCTCGTCGCATCATGACAGTCAGTTTTCGACTTTATCTACTGAGGTGTTTATCCGGCTAACCAGAAACACAATCGCAGTAGTTCTGTCTTTACCTCCTTAGCCGAACAATCAGATCGTAAAGTAGTAACCATAGGAGCCGGGGAACTAAACTATTGACCCAATACATCATTCGGAGTCGATGCATATAATGCTAGATTAGGGACACCGAGTTACATTGTAATAAGTGTTCGGGCTTATGTTATTTTTAAGAAATGTATGTGGCTAAAGTGAGCCCCTAGTGATTTAGGTCCTGCCGAGGTGTACATGACAATCAGACAAAAAGAAGAGGGAATGCAGATTGGGAAATAAGCCAGTACCGAATAATTTGGGTGAAAAATTGTTTCCATTATAGTCCGATTGATACGTCAAAATGTATTTGTACAGATAATGCTATAAGCATCGAGGATATTTTACATGCCGAGCGAAAGAGAAAGCTGCGTACAGGTGCTAAAAAGGGGAGTAGGTGATCTTTAAAGATCATTTAGGTACTCTGCCATACATCTGCGCTGCTTTTCACCTTGGTGTGTGATCCTTTTAGAGGATTAATGAGTAGGTTTTCCTCAGGGGCCGGGAAAAGGGCCCTTGGCACCATAAAAAGGTGATGTGGGTTGTAGGTAACCTAAAGGAAAAAGAAGTTTAAGAAAAGGGTAGATATGAAGGTGCAGGTATGGACAAGCCGTATTACGGACTTTATCCTTGATATGCCTCCATGGTCGCCCATGGTATCTTTACTGCGTAGGTATGTGCACGCGGTACATATGCCGCAGTTTGATTGGAGCGAAGATAGAGGACGGATTGCTAATCAAGCTCCTGACGAGCGGGACTATCATTCTGTGGGGTAGTCTGGACTCGTTTAACAGGGCCCAGGGGCTTGACTACTGATGTGGAGTTTGGCTTGATAAGGCTGACTTGTACTTCCGCCGCGAGGGCCGCGGTGTGTTCCTCAGTACGAAGGGAGCGGTCCATGTTTCCATGAACTGTTATAACACCGTGTGGTCCTGGCATATTGAGTTTTAGATAAGCATAGTGCGGGACCGCATTGAAGCGGGCAAACGTAGTTCGTCCGAGCAGTGCATCATAGCCAGTACGGAAAGGGACGATGTCGAAGATCAAGTCTTCACTTCAGAAGTTGTCCGGCAAACCGAAGACAACTTCCAATGTGATTGAGCCCGTGAAGTGGGCCTCTACACCAGGTATTACTCCTTTAAAGGTAGTTTTGGTGGGCTTGATTCTTGATGACTCAATACCTATTTTCTGTACTGTGTCCTGATATAGCAGGTTAAGACTGTTGTTGCCATCCATGAGGCCTCTCGTGAGGTGGAATCCGTCTATAATTGGGTCGAGGACCAACGCGGCTGAACCTCCACGACGGATACTGGTCGGATGGTCCCTGCGATCAAAGGTGATCGGGCATGCTGACCATGGGTTGAATTTTGGGGCGACTGGCTCTATCGCATAGATGTCCCTTAACGCGTGCTTGCGCTCTCTTTTGGGGATGTGAGTAGCGTATATCATGTTCACCGTCTTGACCTCGGGGGGAATTTCTTCTGTCCTCCTGTGTTTGATGGGAAAGGCTCCTCGTCGTCATCCTCGCTAGGCGACCCTCTACCTGTGTGCTCGGTGTTTAACTTGCCAGCATGTTTAAAGACCCAACAGCTTCTGTTGGTATGGTTGGCGGGCTTGTCTGGGGTGCCGTGAATTTGGCAAGGTCGATCGAGTATTCGGTCCAGGCCAGATGAACCGTCTTTGTTTCTTTTGAATGGACTCTTCCACTGACCGGGTTTGGAGCCACTGAATCCGGCGTTGACCATCATGTCTTCGGCATTGTCAGTGCTGCTCTGATGCTTGGTTTTGTTGCGTCGGGGCCTACCGTTTCTGCTCCTTGCTTCGGAAGTGCAAGGATTGCTAGTACTGTTGCTGCTACGGGCAAGCCAACTATCTTCGCCTACGCAAAAGCTGGTCATGAGTGATGTGAGGGCTGCCATGGACATTGGGTTTTCTTTGCTGAGGTGTCGGGCAAGCCATTCATCGCGGATGCTGTGTTTAAAGGCTGCTAGAGCCCCGGTGTCCAGACAATCAACAATTTGGTTCTTCTTAATTAGCAATCGGGTCCAAAATTTTCTGGCTGACTCTCTGGGCTGTTGGACTATGTGACTGAGGTCATCGGCATCCGGAGGCCGGATATAAGTGCCCTGGAAGTTGTCTCTAAAGGCATAGTCTAGGTCTTCCCAGCTACCAATAGAGTTTTTTGGGAGGCTATTTAACCAGTGTCGAGCTGGTCCCTTAAGTTTGAGGGGGAGGTATTTGATGGCATGTAGATCGTCACTGCGAGCCATGTGAATGTGGATAAGAAAATATTCAATCCATACTGCAGGATCTATTGTGCCATCGTATGATTCGATGTTCACTGGTTTAAACCCTTCCAGGAACTGGTGCTCCCTTACCTCATCAGTGAAGCATACGGGGTGTGCGGCGCCTCTATATCAGCCACGTCACGACGTAGTTTGGATGGAGTTTGTATGCGGTTTTCAGCCCGGGTGAAGTTGTGCTTGTCGCGCCAGGCTTTATGGCCGTCTTCTCACGCTGGGGCACGCCCCCTTGATCCATAGATTGATCTGCTCTGACCGGCTCTATTAGTCAGGTCCTGTCGTAAGTCATAAGTGTATCCTGCAGCTGCTGTCTCTCTACCTTTATGGCGGGGTGGTGCAGGGTGGTGTTCGGCTTGAGTTGTCGTTCTGTCTCGACCACGTGGTGGTCGGTCAGGTTCGTCAGCAGCGTTACGTGCGGGCGATATAGGCTCTGGGGCCTCGTTGTCGAATTAGGATAGTAGCTTTCGCTTCGGGTAACTCTGGGTTGGGCGTTCGAGGCTGTATTCCTCGGCTGCCAGGACATTAGTCCATCTATCATTGAGCAGATCCTGATCAGCTTGAAGTTGCTGCTGCTTCTTTTTCAGGTTTCTTGCAGTGGCTATTAGCCGACGCTTAAAGCGCTCTTGTTCGAGGGGTTCCTCTGGCATGATGAATTCTTCATCGCCGAGGCTCTCGTCCTCTTCGGAGGTCGACCCTCGTTCCCGATGGGATCGTCGGGGTTGACTTGCCCATCCTCACAATCATCATGCTCAGATGTTTGTTCGATAGGGGCTTCTTGGTCTTCAGCGTTATCCGGAGTATATTTGTCTTCGGTGCCGGTATTGCTGTATTTTTCATGACGCGATTTAGAGCGGCGCCGCTGACGTCGACGCTTTGGTGGTGCCACAGGAGGCTTGTCCTCGACTGGATCCTTCCCACCTTCGCCGTCATCCTCTTTCAGTGTGTACACCACGTACACGTCATATGTGGAAGTAGCCGTCCAACGTCCGTTAAACGGTGGGGTATGGCTTTGTTCTTCTACGCCATCGTCATCCATGTCATCGATGTCTTCAGAAGCGTAATCGAGCATGTCGGTTAAGTCCTCGACCGTGGCTATGAAGTGAGTGGTGGCTGGGACGTAAAATTCCCTGCTCTCAGCCCCTAGTGCGGGACGGGCGTAGTTCGACTACGATCCTTCTATAAAGGCGAGATATCGCATTAAGTCCAGGGCCTTGTTTAAGAGTGGGGTTTGGACCGGGAAGCGAGAATCCATGGAGTAGGGCGGGACAGGAGTTCCCTGATAGAGGCGAGGGTGTCCCGATCTTTCGATGAGATGATAACTATCGATTTGGTGGAGACGACTTTGACGATCCGACTACAAACGTGCACGACGTTGCGCCTTAGCAATCGCTAAACCAATCTCCTGAGGTTACTGACGATGCCGGAAGCACGGTCAGCCTGACCACGAAGGTCTATTCCTGCAAGCAATCGAAGAACGAGCAAGAATATGATAAAGCAATCTGAATATTGCAAATATATATGAGGTATTGATAATGGTGGGGATCCGTGAGCGGTCTTGGTCTGGTCGTTGGACACAAACGAAGTACACGAAGTTGCAATGGCTAACTTTTAACTAAACAAATCCCCAGGAAAAGCTACTAGATGGATCTACTTATATAGGAGCAAGGGGTGGCGGCCAAGGAGGTGGGAGGACGTCCCAAGGCAGCCTAAAACTAAATCTAGGTCGTACAAGGCCAATGGGCCCAAGTGGAGGTGATGTAACACCTTTGGACTTGTAGTTTGACTCGGATTCTGCTGCAGCATCAGATTGTTTCGTCCACAACTCAACGCTCCGGACGAATTTGAAGGTGATTCCAATTGGGTTGGAAAGTGCACGAAATCTAGTTTCCAACAAAAAAAGAATCACCCAATTTGGAGTCCGTATGAAAAACTTGTGCGCGTTTTGAGTCAGGTGTGTCTGTGCAGTCCGAATCTGAATCCAGAACGTGAGAGACTTGGACTCTATCTTCTCTTGGGCCAAAAGTGACGTGAGAGAACTTTTTGGACAGCAAATAAACATCTCTTTCTTCCTTATCTTCATATGTGGATTGTACAAATGTCCCATACACCTTATGCATATATGCAATATTTTTGGTCATATCCAAGGTAGTCATGTCCTCATCATCCTCCCCTTCTTGAAAATAAAGCCGTCCTCGGCGTTGCATAATCTGAAATGTGGCTAACAAAAGAGACAAGGTGTACATGTTGTATATGTATATGTCATCCATTTTTACTTCCCTTGATTTTTGCATATATGACACATGAATAGATGAGTAACTTGCATAGTTCATAAAATCTAAAGCCAAAAAATTAGCACAAGAAGTAGAAGGCATGAAAATATTGCAACTCAGTTTGCACATATAAGTGAAGCTCTTATTCATTTCAAAAGATTGACAATGTTCATCATTAAACCATCCCAACATTGATGAATAAACCTTACTTGCATCAAATTTACATGCTACAACATGCTTAAATAAGCAAACATGCAATAAGTCATTCAACACAGAATCATCACCAAGATTAGAGGTCATATCAAAATGATTAAACATTGGTTCTTTTGCATCAATAGTTAATTCAATGGGTGCACTCAAAATTGTTGGTATTTCATGATCACATGGCAAAGTCAAATTATCAACGTAGTCCTCTAAAATAGGTGGTGTGATCAAAGTAGTGGGTAGCTCATCAGATGGTGCATTCAAATTGACAAGGCATTCATCATTCTCATGTAGAGATGGAAGATCAGTACCTTTTTCATTACCTCTTATGATCAACTCAGATGATGTAGCCATTCTCGGGGGCGATGTGTCATATGGTGGAGGTGATGTAGTCCTGACAACAACGGATGTGGTTGTCATAGTATGCCTAGTAGTTGAAGGAACAATCATATCAACTCTTGGAATGTGCACCGTGCGCTTGTTCTCCTCGTGGCCAACACGTCGCTTTATTTCTTGTTCAGCTTTGCAAGCAAGATGAAACAAATTGTCCATAGGATAACACTCTTCATGAATTAGTATCTCTTGAATATCACGGTTTAATCCTCCCCAAAATCTATCCATAAAATCATCTTCACTTTCTTCTAAAGAGGAATGCAACAAGGTAGTTTGTAAATCATCATAATATTTTGTTACAGTTTCACTACCTTGTTTTAAGTGTTGCAACTTCTTAATCATGTCACGAGTATAATAAGTAGGGACGAAAGTATGTCGCATGGCAAGTTTCAAATCATCCCAAGTAGTAGGTATATAATCAGGGTGTAACCGACAATATTCACTCCACCAAACCAAAGCATAACCAGTGAAAGAACCAACCGCAACCTTAACCTTTTTATGTTCATCGAAATTATGGGAAGCAAATATATTTTTTATGTCGAACTCCCATTCAATATATAAAGCAGGTTTAAAACGGCCATTAAATGGTGGTATAGATACATTAACCTGATCATGTGCATTTGGATGTTTGTGCACCTCTCGTGACGGTTGTGGTATTTGCAAAGGTGGTGGCACCTCTCCCGCGATCGACAAAGCCCATGAATTGACTCTGGATCCTGTCATGATTAGTAGAACAAGAAACAAAACCCAAAAATAATGTTCCTATAACTACTAGGATGTGGTGGTAAAACGCTCACAGTAACGCAAATATCAATGTCTTACAAGTTCTTACCATGCAGCAGGCGGTGATCGGCAACCAGCGGTGTCAAGTATGCAACCGATAATTCAACTATGCAAGCAATGAAAAGAAAATTGCAAAGGCTCAAACTGGCTTGGACCAAGGATGAATAGATCTAACTCTTTTTTGTGGCTTTTTCTTGGACAATAGGTAAGAAAATAAATCTAATCTAGCAAAACTGGAAATTCTCACCGAGCAACCTGAAAACTGATACCACTTGATAGAGGCGAGGGTGTCCCGATCTTTCGATGAGATGATAACTATCGATTTGGTGGCGACGACTTTGACGATCCGACTACAAACGTGCACGACGTTGCGCCTTAGCAATCGCTAAACCAATCTCCTGAGGTTACTGACGATGCCGGAAGCACGGTCAGCCTGACCACGAAGGTCTATTCCTGCAAGCAATCGAAGAACGAGCAAGAATATGATAAAGCAATCTGAATATTGCAAATATATATGAGGTATTGATAATGGTGGGGATCCGTGAGCGGTCTTGGTCTGGTCGTTGGACACAAACGAAGTACACGAAGTTGCAATGGCTAACTTTTAACTAAACAAATCCCCAAGAAAAGCTACTAGATGGATCTACTTATATAGGAGCAAGGGGTGGCGGCCAAGGAGGTGGGAGGACGTCCCAAGGCAGCCTAAAACTAAATCTAGGTCGTACAAGGCCAATGGGCCCATGTGGAGGTGATGTAACACCTTTGGACTTGTAGTTTGACTCGGATTCTGCTGCAGCATCAGATTTTTTCGTGCACAACTCAACGCTCCGGACGAATTTGAAGGTGATTCCAATTGAGTTGGAAAGTGCACGAAATCTAGTTTCCAACAAAAAAAGAATCACCCAATTCGGAGTCTGTATGAAAAACTTGTGTGCGTTTTGAGTCAGGTGTGTCTGTGCAGTCCGAATCTGAATCCAGAACGTGAGAGACTTGGACTCTATCTTCTCTTGGGCCAAAAGTGACGTGAGAGAACTTTTTGGACAGCAAATAAACATCTCTTTCTTCCTTATCTTCATATGTGGATTGTACAAATGTCCCATACACCTTATGCATATATGCAATATTTTTGGTCATATCCAAGGTAGTCATGTCCTCATCATCCCCTGGCCGAGCTCGTATAATGCCGACCTCGAGAGTTCAGATCTGGTGTTCGGGGAGGTGTCCGGCCCTGTGTTGATGAAGGGAGCCTAGTATAACTCCGGGCCTACCGGTGAATAGATCCCCTCCATATCTCTGGCGTTGAGATCTATGGCTGTGGAGAGTCCAGCAGGCTCTAAATTTCCGTCTTCGGACCCGGTGAGGTGTTCCAGATCTAAGGATGGAGCTGTGGTTGAGGCCGCGAACCCTTGGAAGATCAAGTCTCCCCGGATATCAGCAACATAGTTTAGGTTTCCAGAATTAATGTGATGACCAGGGGCGTAGCTGTCGATCTGCTCCAGATGGCCAAACGAATTGGCACGCAGTGCAAAGCCGCCGAATACGAAGATTTGGCCATGGAGAAAAGTCTCCCTCGGGGCTATATTGTTGTGGATGATTGATGGAGCCATCAAACCTTCTGGTGATGACACAGTGGAACTCTTAATGAAAGCACCAATGTCGGTGTCAAAACCGGCAGATCTCGGGTAGGGGGTCCCGAACTGTGCGTGTCGAAGGTAACAGGAGGTAGGGGACATTATGTTTACCAAGGTTCTTGCCCTCTTAATGGAGGTAATACCCTATTTCCTGCTTGATTGACTTTGATGAGTATAAGGGTTACAAAAGTTGATCTACCTCGAGATCGTAATGACTAAACCCTAGATGTCTAGCCTGTAGGATTGTGATCGCCTATAAGGACGAAACCCTGCGGTTTATCTAAGCACCGGAGGGGACTAGGGTTATACAAAGTCGGTTTATAGAGGAAGGAAACTACACATCTGGACGCCAAGCTTGCTATCATCCAAAGGAGAGTCCCATCCAGACACGGGAGAAGGGCTTCTATCTTGTATCTTCACGGCCCATCAATCCGGCTGATGTGACATAGGCTGGCTCCCCGAGGACCCCATAGTCTAGGACTCCCTCAGCAGGCGCACAGGGCCTGCCATCACCATTGCTGACCCGGAGATCATTGCTGCTGCTGTCATAGAGTCCTGGCCTGGCTGTGTATCGGCCATGAAGACCATGACCCGGTGTGCCGACACATAGGGGTCCAGAATACTGTCACCATCGGAACAGCCCCCAAGCCTGTCATCCTGAACCTGGTAGATGGAGTTGGTCTCGCTAGTAGAAGACTCGTCGCCTGAGTAGACAACCGTCTCACCACCAGATTTAGATCCTCCTTCTAGCTCCGCTCCATGAACGAAACCAACAAAAGCATGATTCAGAGCGACTTTAACCTTGGCGGGTCGCGCGCGCCGAGCGGACTCGACGATGTCAGTACAGATGTCCGGCTTAGCTTTCGACTCACCAATATTGCTGATGAAGACGTGGATTCCGCCAAAGGGAACCCGGTACCCATACTCGATTGAGTCGGCCTCGGGCCCTAGCCCTCGTCGTCGATCTAGAGCTTGTTGCGACGACTCTTGGTCATCCGGCCCATAGCATACCCCATGAGCCCTGCGAAGCTGCCCTTCAAAAACTCGAAACCACCATGCACTACCATGGTTGGCGCCAACTGTTGTGGAATTGTCACGTCAGGTGTCCTAGCCTAAGGACTTAGGTGTGGAGCCATCGCAACATAGTTAGCTTGAAGGGGTTAAACGGGACAAGGGACACCGAGAGTTTATACCGGTTCGGCCCCTCGCGGTGGAGGTAAAAGCCTAATCCAGTGTAGAGTAGTATTGTTTGGGCTTCGATTACCAGGGAGCGAATACGCTTGACCTAGTTTTTGATCTCTTCATTCCTGCCCTAACTCGATGCCGAGTCGTCCCTTTATATACACAGCTTGATGCCCGACAGCTTATAGAGTCCTGGCCGGCTCATACACAATGTGTCCGGCTCGGTGACTTACTAAACCTGCCTTACAATACAAGTCATACATATGGCGGTTCATCCTCTTGAGCCTTAAGTCGCCTATGGGTCTTGGGCCATCAATGGGCTTGCTATGACCCGCCATCTTCAGGATAAGTCGCCAGTGATATGAACCAGCCCCTCCTGGGCAGTTCATACCCAGTAATTATATCCGCAACACAAGGTGAGCTATTACATCGCGGAAGAAGTTGTTGTAATAGTGTTTCGGTCTAAACTCAGCCGCGCCCCAGGTATAGTGCCATATGTCAGTCAAAGTTGTCGAGGGGGATAAGTTGGATGATTCCTGTTGAATATCTTGTACCTCACGTAGGGCAAGCGGAGATAGTGGCAGATGGAAGGTTTCATGCAAATTAGTGGTGGCCCAGAAGTTAGCAACCGTCATATCTTCACAAGAAGCAAAGGAGAAAGCACGTGGCTGTGAGGATTCAATCACGTCATGAGACTAGAGGTCTTTCCAAAGCAACACAGTCGTGCCATCCACCACTATAATAGGAGAAATCCCTCTATACATAGGAGTTAACTCGAGGATGTCTCTCCACCAAAATGATCCAACCGGATCCACCGCATGTGGCACTTAATCAACATATTGATTATCAGAGACCATATTGACCCATGGTATGTCGTGCTTGTTGAAGAATTTGTGCAAAAATTTCAGCAAGAGAGCTTCATTTTGGATTGTGATATTAATCACCCCCAGTCCTCCTTTGCTTTTGGGCCTACACACCAACTCCCAGGCCGCCAGGGAGTTGCACTTGTCTCCTTGCTCAATTTTCTTCGTCCAAAGACATCTCCTTCTAATCTTGATGAGGACATGACTACCTTGGATATGACCAAAAATATTGCATATATGCATATTTGTCAGGTGATTTCTAGTGCAAACTATTCAATAATCTATTTATGTTATCCAGAACAAAAATACTTCACACACTTTTGTGTTTTGTCTAATTGCAGGTGTATGGGACATTTGTACAATCCACATATGAAGATAAGGAAGAAAGAGATGTTTATTTGCTGTCCAAAAAGTTCTCTCACGTCACTTTTGGCCCAAGAGAAGATAGAGTCCAAGTCTCTCACGTTCTGGATTCAGATTCGGACTACACAGACACACCTGACTCAAAACGCACACAAGTTTTTCATACGGACTCCGAATTGGGTGATTCTTTTCTTGTTGGAAACTAGATTTCGTGCACTTTCCAACCCAATTGGAATCACCTTCAAATTCGTCCGGAGCGTTGAGTTGTGGACGAAACAATCTGATGCTGCAGCAGAATCCGAGTCAAACTACAAGTCCAAAGGTGTTACATCACCTCCACTTGGGCCCATTGGCCTTGTACGACCTAGATTTAGTTTTAGGCTGCCTTGGGACGTCCTCCCACCTCCTTGGCCGCCACCCCTTGCTCCTATATAAGTAGATCCATCTAGTAGCTTTTCCTTGGGATTTGTTTAGTTAAAAGTTAGCCATTGCAACTCCGTGTACTTCGTTTGTGTCCAACGACCAGACCAAGACCGCTTCCGGATCCCCACCATTATCAATACTTCATATATATTTGCAATATTCAGATTGCTTTATCATATTCTTGCTCGTTCTTCGATTGCTTGCAGTAATAGACCTTCGCGATCAGGCTGACCGTGCTTCCAGCATCGTCAGTAACCTTGGGAGATTGGTTTAGCGATTGCTAAGGCGCAACGTCATGCACGTTTGTAGTCGGATCGTCAAAGTCGTCTCCACCAAATCGATAATTATCATCTCATCGAAAGATCGGGACCCTCGCCTCTATCAAGTGGTATCAGTTTTCAGGTTGCTCGGTGAGAATTTCCAGTTTTTCCTAGATTAGATTTATTTTCTTACCTATTGTCCAAGAAAAAGCCACAAAACAAAAGTTAGATCTGTTCATCCTTTGTCCTAGCCAGACTGAGCCTTTACAATTTTCTTTTCATTGTTTGCATTATTGAATTATCGGTTGCATCGCCGTGTCGAGTTGCTGGTCTTAGTGTCTAGTTCCTTTAGAGTTTCGAGTTCTGTTCACATTAGTCACGCAGCCGCTGCACCATTATCCCATCCGCTGTCCAGCATCCCATCCACCAATTTCCACCACGTGCAACGCATTGTTTATTGTCATAATCATAGTTGAGGTCACTCACATCTTCGCCTGATCGACTCTGCATCTTATCTAGTTTGTCTTGGAAAGAGGGAGAAAAAGAATATAAAGAAAAAAAAAGAGAGAAAAAAGGAAAGGAAAAAAAAGAAAAAGAGGGAGAAGAAAAAGAAAAAAAGAGCGTGAGAAAAAAAAAGAGAGAAGAAAAAAAATTGGATCTATCTAGAATCAATCTCGTACCTGAATTCGGATTGGAATCTGTTTTGCGCACTGTTCAGTAAAACAGGTGTATCTTCCTCATACGAAGTCCGTTTTGGCTCCGTGAGTACTCAAATTGAAGATAGCGACGAGCCGCATCTAAATAGTTGCAGAAGCTAGTTCAATATTTGACACCTCAAAATCGGCTTTATTTTGTTAGCCACATTTCAGATTAAGCAACGCCGAGGACGACTTTATTTTCAAGAAGGGGAGGATGATGAGGACATGACTACCTTGCATATGACCAAAAATATTGCATATATGCATATTTGTCAGGTGATTTCTAGTGCAAACTATTCAATAATCTATTTATGTTATCCAGAACAAAAATACTTCACACACTTTTGTGTTTTGTCTAATTGCAGGTGTATGGGACATTTGTACAATCCACATATGAAGATAAGGAAGAAAGAGATGTTTATTTGCTGTCCAAAAAGTTCTCTCACGTCACTTTTGGCCCAAGAGAAGATAGAGTCCAAGTCTCTCATGTTCTGGATTCAGATTCGGACTGCACAGACATACCTGACTCAAAACGCACACAAGTTTTTCATACGGACTCCGAATTGGGTGATTCTTTTTTTGTTGGAAACTAGATTTCGTGCACTTTCCAACCCAATTGGAATCACCTTCAAATTCGTCCGGAGCGTTGAGTTGTGGACGAAACAATCTGATGCTGCAGCAGAATCCGAGTCAAACTACAAGTCCAAAGGTGTTACATCACCTCCACTTGGGCCCATTGGCCTTGTACGACCTAGATTTAGTTTTAGGCTACCTTGGGACGTCCTCCCACCTTCTTGGCCGCCACCCCTTGCTCCTATATAAGTAGATCCATCTAGTAGCTTTTCTTTGGGATTTGTTTAGTTAAAAGTTAGCCATTGCAACTCCGTGTACTTCGTTTGTGTCCAACGACCAGACCAAGACCGCTTCCGGATCCCCACCATTATCAATACTTCATATATATTTGCAATATTCAGATTGCTTTATCATATTCTTGCTCGTTCTTCGATTGCTTGCAGGAATAGACCTTCGTGGTCAGGCTGACCGTGCTTCCAGCATCGTCAGTAACCTCGGGAGATTGGTTTAGTGATTGCTAAGGCGCAACGTCATGCACGTTTGTAGTCGGATCGTCAAAGTCGTCTCCACCAAATCGATAGTTATCATCTCATCGAAAGATCGGGACCCTCGCCTCTATCAAATCTTGTCCAGGATCTCAATTAGTTTGGGAGGGAACTTGAGCGTGCACATGGAAAACACTAGAAGGAAGGTGACAGACGTATTAAGCCAGGAGAGCCTACCCCCATAAGACATCATGGCGATGGTGGCAGTGAGGCAACGCTCCATTTTGCAAACTAGGGGCATGAACTCTTGGATTGTGGGTCTAGTTGTGCCAAGGGGGAGACCAAGATAGGTAAACAGCATCGTACCAACATTGCATCCAAAGATACTAGCTAGGCTGGCAGTAGAGCTAGCGTCAAGGTTTATTGGTATGAGCGTGGGCTTGTGGAAGTTGATCTTGAGGCCAATTGAAGACGCATAGTAAGATAGAATTTCCTTGACACAGAGCGTTTAATGGGGGCAAGCAGCCAAAACGAGGAGGGTTTCATTGACATATTGAGTGACCGGGTAATCAGTTTGCCCGTTGCAAGGGAAAGGTAAGTGGAGATCTCCTTGTCTGAATGCATCTTTGACTGCGGCTTGTAAGAGCTCGGCTGCAAGGACAAAGATGAGGGGGGACAAGGGGTCACCTTGTCTCACACCGCAAAGGCAAAGGAATTGTTGGCCAGGGACACCATTAAGGACGAGGAGGAGCAACCCGAGGAGAAAAGTCACTTGATCCAAGAAATCCACCGGTCATTAAACCCCATTTGCTGCATGATGTTAATCATCGGCTCGTGCGCAAAGGTGTCAAATGCTTTGGCAAAATCAAGTTTGAGAAGGATTATTTGTCGACCCAAACTTTGGCATTGATGTAGATATTGATAGGCCCATGCAAGACAATCTTGTATAGTGCGGCCCTTTATAAGCCCATATTGGTTACAGTGAATAAGAGTCAGAATTACACCCTGCAGTCTATCAGCCAGCAACTTGGTAAGTAACTTAAGGCAGTAGTTTAACAACATAATAGGTCTGTAGTCATTGATCGTCTCAAGCGAGTTGATTTTTGGAATGAGCGTGATGAGACCGTTATTGATACTTGTAACATCAAGCATACCTTCATAGAACTGCGCACACAAGGCGTAGAAATCATGTCGGATGATAGGCCAACAAGCTTTCAAAAAATCCCCACTAAATCCATCAGGGCCAGGTGCACGGTCAGGAGGCATGTCCTTAACAACACCATCAATGTCCTCATGTGTGAAAGGTGTGGTGAGCTAGTCAAGATTGGTCGCGCGTGGAATGAGAGGGCAGATCAAATTTCATATCAAAAGGAGAGACCATCCCTAGTCGAGTCTTGTAAGTATGGAATAAGAGGGCCTCTTTGGCAGGATGATCTTCAACCAGTGTGCCATCTTCCTTCAGGAAAGAATGGATATTGAAACTCTCGAGCATGTTATGGAAAGACTAGATGCTATTGAAAAGAAAATGCTTACCGAAGAACATATTGAAAACTTGGATAGAAAAATGCAAAATTATGCTACTAAAATTCGGTCAAAAGTGGGAGAAGTTTTTAAGTTGTTAAAGGAAAGGGGGACTATAATTCATGAAAGAATCGAAGAAAGTCTGTCTCGGATTAATAAACTTGAAGAAATTTTTAGTAATTTAAGCACGGCTTTTGCTTCAGCTAAAACTATTGAAAAGACCCCCGTAAAAGTTAGCAAATCTACTCAAGACCCTAAGAACAAGGGTGCAACTTCGAGTAATAATAAAGGAGATCTTAAAATGATTAGTATTCACCTGAATTTGGTTGAAGCTATAAGAGATCCTATTGATAAGAATTAATTCCTCAACTTTATGCCTAGAAGTTTTTCTATTTTACATGTGAATTCTCCAAAGAAATCTGGTTGTGTGCTTGAAGAGTTGGAAAACAAATATGACAAAACTTAGAACCTACGCTTTATGCCTTGTCACGCCCAATATGCGATACTATCCTAAAGAGACTCAAAGGTCCCACCAAGGATAGAACTGCATACTGAAACGCTTTTGCAAGGTGGATATCATTACATCAACATTATATAATATATGGGGATACATACAAAAGGCATACAATGTCACACGAATACAACATTATCTTACATAAGAGCACCATCCGACTACGGATAACACAAACAGAAAGTCAAACGACATCCACCCTGCTAACCCAGGCTGCCGACCTGGAACCTATCCCCTGATCGAAGAAGAAGCAGAAGAAGAACTCCAAAACAATCAAAGATCGCTCTCGCGTCATGATCATCGCATAACCTGTACCTGCAACTGTTGTTGTAGTAATCTGTGAGCCACCGGGACTCAGCAATCCCATTACCATGGGTATCAAGACTAGCAAAGCTTAATGGGAAAGGAAGGGGTAAAGTGGTGAGGTTTCAGCAGCGACTAAGCATATATGGTGGCTAACATACGCAAATAAGAGCGAGAAGAGAAGCAACGGAGCGGTCGTGAAACTAGCAATGATCAAGAGGTGATCCTGAACTCCTACTTACGTCAAACATAACCCAGAAACCGTGTTCACTTCCCGTACTCCGCCGAAAAGAGACCATCATGGCTACACACGTGGTTGATGCATTTTAATTCGGATCTGGTGTCAAGTTATCTACAACCAGACATTAACAAATTCCCATCTGCCACATAACCGCGGGCATGGCTTTCGAAAGTTTATACCCTGTAGGGGTGTCCCAACTTAGCCCATGATAAGCTCTCGCGATCAATGAAGGATATTCCTTCTCCCAGGAAGACCCGATCAGTCTCGGAGTCCCGGTTTACAAGACATTTCGACAATGGTAAAACAAGACCAGCAAAGCCTCCCGATGTGCCGACAAATCCCGATAGGAGCTGCACATATCTCGTTCTCAGGGCACACCATATGAGCAAGACGTCGGGTTGGCATAGACCCTGGTTGCCCAGGGGGCGCCGGACATCGCTCAGGTTGGACCAACACTTGGAGGAGCACTGGCCCGGGGGGGGGGGTAAAATAAAGATGACCATCGGGCTCCGGAAACCGAAGGGAAAAGGGCTAGGTGAGGCAAATGGTAAAACCAAGGTTGGGCCTTGCTGGAGGAGTTTTATTCAAAGCAAACTGTCAAGGGGGTCCCATAAATCACCCAACCGCGTAAGGAACGCAAAATCCGGGAACATAACACCGGTATGACAGAAACTAGGGCGGCAAGAGTGGAACAAAACACCAGGCATAAGGCCGAGTGTTCCACCCTTTACCAAGTATATAGATGCATTAATTAAAAAAGAGATATTGTGATATCCCAACATAATCATGTCCATCATGGAGCAATCTTCAACTTCACCTGCAACTAACAACGCTATAAGAGGGGCTGAGCAAAGCGGTAACATAGCCAAGCAACGGTTTGCTAGGAAGGGTGAAAAGGTTAGAGGCTGACATGGCAATTTGGGAGGCTTGAAGAGCAAGTGATAGGTAGCGCAGCATAGCAATAGAACGAAGCAACTAGCATAGCAATGATAGTAATGAGATCCAAGGTGACGGTCATCTTGCCTGAAATCCCGCTAGGAAGAAGAATGAGTACATGAAGAAGATGAACGGGAGTAGTCGAACGAATCCTCACAATCGCAACATTATCGGAACTAAGAAGCAACACCGGAAAGAAACAAACAACATGGTAAACACAGAAGCATAAACATGGCATGATGCACAAACAATTATCATGCATGTCCGGTTTAATGAGGCATGGCATGGCAAAGTGCAACAAACAATACTACAAGTTAAGTGGAGCTCAATATGCAACGAGTTGCATATTGACAAAACACCACATGGACATATTTAGTTTAATCTTGTTTAAGCTACCAAACAATATTAAATGTTGTTAAACATGGAAAGAGGTAAAGCATTATTAAGCTACCTATCTAGGCAAGTTTAAATGAGGCCGGAACAACAAGCAACAATTCTAGAAAATCCTCATGTCCATATTTATGAATTTGGTATTGTTCTTCCCTAAAACATATTTTATTTTTGTTAAACAGGAAAATAATGTCCACCATGTTAAACTATGCATTTTTCTAGCCCATTTAAATATAAAGAACATTTAAAACCGAGCTACAGTTATTTAGTTATGAAATAAACCATTTTAACATGGCAATCATGCAAATGATATGCAAACAGCATTTTAAACATTTCGAACATGGATGAAAGCAGCATATTGTGAAACTAGACAAAATTCTAAGAATTTTACATATATAGTTTGTTTAATTTGGATGCATGCACATTTAGTTATTGACAATACAAAACAGGGGCATTTAGTAAATAAGAAAGCACTGGAAAATGGTAAAACACACAGAGTGGAAAAAAATATGCACGGGCCGGATTCAGCGCATTGTGCAAGCCTGGTAGCAGATCGGAGCCATTGCGTGTGAGAGAAAATAAGCAGGGCAATAAAAAGAAATAGGGGGCGCCTGGGATTCGAACTCCAGACCACCTAATTGCGTGCACAAGCGAAGCACCAATAGGCTAGCTGATCTGATTGTGCTAGCATGTATTGGCTACGGTAAATAAACTCTACGCGCCAGAATTGATCTAGGAAAATAACGAAATTTCAGAGATAGAGGAAGTTGCTCACAGCGGGGAAACAAAGAGGCCGGCAGCCATGGCGATGTTGAAATGTGGCTGGCTACGGAAGCGGGAGAGCTGGGCGCCACTGGCCTTGCGGCCATTGCGCACACACGGGCGTGGTCGATGCAGGTGATCGAGGAGGCGACTGGAGGCAACGCTCAAACTCGAGCTACAGGGCGACGGTGGCGGCGGACCTCAGTGGAGCCGCCGAAGAGAAGAGATATAGGAGACGGGGATGGGCGGATCCGGAAAAGGCGAGGTCGGAAACAGAACGGTGGCGAGCTCCGGTAGGTTTAGGACGGCGGCGACGCTCCATGGTGTTCCTGACGGTGCTGTGAAGACAAGAGATAGAGAGCAGCGTGAGAAAGAGCTAGGGAGGAAGAGGGGAAAAGAGAAAAGAGAAGGGAGAAGCAAGAGCACACTGTGACCTGGGGCTTCGGTCGGCGGCCAAGCTAGCTACAACGGGAGGAGGCTCGGGCACTAGACAAATTCCACCGGCGGGGCTGATGAGCTTGAGACGCTCGGGCGCCATGGCTGCTCCAACTCCCTGTGAACAAACAGAGAGCGAGAGAGATGAGAGACCGGAGAGAGAGATGGGGAGGAGCGGAGCTTCACCGCGGGGGTGTTGCTGGAGTCGTACGAGTTCAGCAGGAGGACGCAATGATCGATGGAGCACTCGGGTCTGTGAAGTAGAGGAAGATGACAAAGATGATGTCGAGGAACTTGGCATTCCGTGGCGATGAAGAGGAAGAAGACGGCGTCGTGGAAGAAGATCGCGGCTCCCTTGGGCCCTTCTGGCTCCTGGCATAGCTTGAAGTCGAAGAAGACCACGAGGAGGCCTCGCAACCGACAGTGGAGCGCGCTTGGTGGTTCTCTGATCCTCTGTTTCTTGAGGAAGAAGGAGAAACAGAGGGAAGGAAAGGGGTGGCGGCGGCGAGAGGGGGAAGAGGAAACCCTAGGGCGCGGGGCTGCGGTCTTATAGGGGCGAGGCACGGCTCGGCTGGCTGCCTCGGTGGCCATGTGCGGCAACGCGCAGTTTTACCGTGAGAGAGGAAAGCAACAGGAGGAGGAAGAAAGGTGAAGTGGAGAGAATGACATGCGGGCCCGGGGAAAGTGAAACGGGCGGCCACGCTGGAATTTTACCAAGGGAGCTGGATAGCTGCGGCCTGCTATTCGCTGGACTGGAGAAAGCCCATGTGGCTGCGCTGGGTAGCTCCCTCCCTCTCTTGCAAATACTCCTTCCTTTTTTTTCCTCAAACAGAAATGAAGGAGGGAATGTATAGGGAGTTGTGAGAGGTCAGTGGCTAAGATGAAAAAATTTCTGGACTGCTAGATTTACGCAGGATTAGAATAAATTGACTTGGCAATTTTTAGAGGTAGAAAAATAATCCAAGTTTGAATTAAATTCAAACTTGAACCATTTTTGAACCCAACCAAAACGACTTCAAAATGGATGATATTTGACAGAGAGGTATAAGGCATGGAGTAAGACCATCAGGAAATAAATGAACATTAATAGAGGAGGGAATAATGTTACTTGCAAAACATGAAAGAAGAAGGAAGGGAGAGGTGATGATACATGGGCATGGCTTGAGAGAGATAGCAAAGGGGTTGATACAAACGACATGAATAGAGCAAATCAACATCATGAAGAATGCAACGCACATGGTGATTATGATGAAATGCAAAATGACAAGAGGCACAATGCAATGTAAACAATGATGATCATGAAGCAAGAAGCAAATATGACTCAACATGATCATGGCATAAACATATAGGAATGAAATATACAAAACAATTAAGATAATGCAACAAACACAATAAACACATGACAACAACTAAAATAAATGGAAGGCAGCTGGAGCATCGGTCTCGGGGCGTCACATGCCTAGCTAGGGGCGTAAAACGATAGCACTCGTTGGGAGGCAACCCAACTTGTATCTTTTTGTTTTTTGGTTTTATTGTTGTTTTCAATAGAATACCCAATTATGCCTCTCATTAGATGTGTTTTTGTGGTTTAAATTAGTGTTTGTGCCAAGCAAGGCCTTTGGGATGATTTGGGTGAGAGTTGATTTGATCTTGCTGAAAAACAGAAACTTTTGCACTCACGAAATTATTTTTCATTTTTATCAACAGAGGGATTTTGAGTTTATTCTTTTTTCATAAGATTAATAAACAAATTATTCACGTCGTCCTAATTTTTCAGAATTTTTGGAGTTACAGAAGTACTCGAAGTAGTCACATTGCTACAAACTGTTCTTTTTTGACAGATTCTGTTTTCTTTGTGTTGTGTGCTTGTTTTGATGATTCTATGGTTTTCTTTAAAGAGTTTTTGCCGTAGAAAAGTTGGAATAAAGTAGATATAATTAAAAAATAAAATATGAATGGGTTTGCAATAGTAATTATAGTAGTTATTTGCTTTCTTATACTAACGGATCTCACGAAGGTTTTGTTGAGTTTTGTGTGATTGATGTTTTCATGTTTTGGGTGATCTTACGATGGAGGAACGAATAAGGATTAGCAAAATGCTAAGCTCGGGGATGCCTGAGGCACCCCAAGATAATATTCAAAGAAGTAGCAAGCAACTAAGTTTGGGGATGCTGTCGGTGTACAAAAGTCTGGGCTCTTTTTGTATCCCTTACTTGTGCACGGCAGTCGTAGCCACGCCTGCGGCAGGGCCTGGTGGGGCAACAGAAGACAGAACAAGAAACTACTAAGACAGATACTCAATACAGTGAGCAAGGAGCAAAGGACAGGCTGAACCTCCCCCGGTAGCATCCTTGCCAGGGCGGCTGGCGTAGCCCCGGCAAGGCCATCACCCTTGAGGTTGAGAGTTCTGACGCCATCGACAACATCAAGGCCAAGACTTGAGAATGCATGCATAGTAGCATGCAGATCTTTGTGAAGATTGATGGCCTGCAGACCCATGTGAGACCATAAGTCGATGACCCGCGGCAAGAAACTTGCCGTGGACGACCACAGGACAATTGCTGGGTCGCGACCAAGCCCACACCCGACAAAGATTTGCCACCTCACCAACACTCCAGTGCGACGACCAGCGTGCCAACTAAGCAGGCGCTTGTATGGCGGCATGCAGATCTTCAGGGAGGCTCTACCACTGCGCCAACATAGTAGCTAGCTAGCCAGCGTGGCACTGCATGCCTCATCATCCTGGACACGTGTCAAAGCGAGGAGGGGCGGCGACAAACGGGAGGGCTCCTATTGCCATCCCCAATAAAGTAAGAGGGCACGTAGGCAAGGCATTAAATATGTTTGTCCTACGGTGCCAAGCAATAAGCTCGTATACTGTAGCTTGCTTTCCGCTTCCTGTGTGCCGCTGTGGCAACCCCTTTTACATATAAAAGGAGGCCCGAGGCATACGGAGAGAGGATTCAAACTTTTTGAGCTAGGCATGCACCATAGCTAGTTCAACAACTCAAGGACAGAGAATATACATACAAGCAGGACTAGGGTATTACGAATCTTTGTGGCCCAAACTTGGGTAAAAATCCCTCGCGCTGAGCGCTAAACCTGCTCTTCGTGCAGATCCTCTCCCCGCCAACCATAGAAGGGATTCCTGTGATCCCGAAGGTGTTCATTTCCCTGACATCTTTGGCGC
>NW_025228147.1:0-10326 GCF_018294505.1 Triticum aestivum | reverse complement strand
GTGAGAATCTGGTCTAGCCATTAGTCCAGCAGTTTCTTCATCACCATGGCTCCAAAGAAGAAGACGTCGCAGCAGTCGGTTCGTCCGGAGCCGCTCCGCCCATGCCAGCACGGACGGGCGATGTGGTAGATGCCGGTGGTGGAGGAGATCAAGATCGTCCACGCCACCTTCATACGAGAAGCCAGACGAGCGGCATCGTTTGCAGCCGCAACGACGATCCGCGTGGCAACAAAAAGCTAAGTCACGCTAAAACTTTGAGTAATTTCCTTTTTGTGAGGTTATTTTCCTCGAATGATCTCGGTGTTTGGATGGAGAACCTGCACGCGAAGGAACCCTGCCACTATCGGCTACGCCCTTGTTCTGTTTCGAGTCCGCTAAACAACGCAAGTGGCTGCGCCAGGAAAGGCAAGGTGGCTTGCCCGACAGTGACACCCACAAGCAGGCTGCTAAGGATCCGTCCTTTGAAGCGCTCATGGCAAGGGTTAACGCGCCGACAAGCCTATCCAACTATGCGAGGGTGTAGTACATACAGGGAGAAATAGGACAGGAAAATAACATGCATTCATTTCAAAGCATAGCAAAGTTATATTACATCAGTGATTGCCGCAGTTCTAACTTAAGATAAAAATTGTCTTGGGTGCGAACTTGCAGCGGCAACAAGAAATGGAGTAGCTAATCTCGGCGCTAGCCCTCTAGCCTCTTGACTCCGCCGACACATCTGATGATGGGCTTGATGCGCTCCTCGAGCGCTGTCGCTGTTCTGGGAACGGGGGTCCGCAGACTTGCCTTCCTGCGGCCTGCAGCGTGGCTTACCATCGGCCCAGTACGGCCCGCCTTCATCAACCCAAGTTCAAGACCCTTGCGAGCACTACAAAAAAATGCACTTCTGCGATGATACGTGTTTGTCACAGTAGGTCGCGTTTTTGTCATGAATGTACATCCATGACAAATTTATGACAGAATCAAGATAGTCATACATGTGCTGTCGTAGAAGTGTTCCATGACATTACCAAAATTATCATCACGGAAGTGTCCACTTCCATGATGATAAATTGCGCGTCACAGAAGTGCTTTCGTCAAGGGTGACCGACACATAGCATCCACCATAACGGAATGCTGTTAAGCTATCGGGTCAGGTTTTGGATCCGATAACCCGTTAATAGCCCCGACCAATGGGGATTTTCCACGTGTAAAATCATCATTGGCTGGAGGAGACACATGTCCGGTCCGCGTTGGTACAGGTGTCACTCATCCAATGGGCGAGACGCGCCTATGATATGTTGACACGTGGACCGGACCATCAAGTTTAAATGGGCCGACCCAACTAACGGCCCACAAGATTTTGCGGACCATAATGAGCCGGCCCAGCTAAAGGCCCATGAGATTTTGTGGAACATAATGGGTTGGCCCAGCTAAAGGCCCACAAGATTTTGTGGGCCATAATGGGCCGGCCTAGGTAAAGGCCCACAAGTTTTGTGTGTGCCATAATGAGCCGGCCCAGGTAAAGGCCCACAAGATTCTTGCGGATCATAATGGGCCAGCCGAGCTAAAGGCCCACGAGATTTTGCCGACCTTAATTGGCCGGCCCGGCTGTAGGCCCACAAGATTTTGAGGACCCTAGTAGGCCAGCCCATTAACTGGCTGCCATGTTTTGGGCCAAATGTCGGCCCATATTTGATCCGGTCCATTAATGGCCTGCCACGTTCCGGGCCTAATAATGGCCCATATGAGATCCGGCCCGTTAAAAGCCTACCACATTCTGGGCCAAATTACGGCCCAGATCAGGTCCGACCCTTTTAAGAGGCTTTGGGCTCAATTATGGCCCATATCAGATTCAGCCCGTCAACTAGACGCTATGCTTTTGGGCCCACTTGCTAAAGGCCCATTTAGTAATTCGGCCTGATATTAGTTTAGGCCTATGAAGGGCTTGTTTAACATTTTGGCCCTATATTAATTTCGGCCTATTAAAAGCCCGCCATATAGATATAGTTGGGCCTAACTACGGCCCGGTTTGCATCCGGCCTGCTCGCAGACGATAACTGATTGGGCCAAACAAGGACCGAGACAATTTTGGCCTATTAAAAGCCTATGATTCGATTCGCACATGATGAGGACATCAATACAATTGTTACACCCACAGCCCCTGCTGCTATACATACTGGACCAATTACTAGAGCTCGTGCACGCCAACTAAATTACCAGGTACTTTCGTTTCTTGGTAATGATTCTAATGTTCATGAGAATATGATGCTGCCTAAATTGGATACATTTGTTTTGCTTACAAATGAAGGGCCTAGCTTGGAGAAGGATGAACATTGGAGCAAGAACAAGCATGGAGATGATGGCATGCGCAAGGGAAACAAGAACGGAGTTACAAGTGATGATTTCAGGACTTTGAAGCCACCATAATGGGTGCATGAAGCCTTGGACGAAATATACAAGACGCCACTTCATAAATTTCGTCCCGAGGCTATTTTAGGTGCTGCGTCACCTTATTATTGGGCCAGGCCCATGTAATTTCGAATTACATAAGTATAGGCTATTTTTAGAGTCCGTATGTGTGGGGAAACAAGAGATAGGGTTGATTTCGGACCCCTCCACCAAGGGCCACGAAATTCCCCCCCTCTTCCTCCATATATACAGCCCTTAGGGCATCGTTTAGACTTTGGGTTTTGTTTAGATTAAAAGTTCGCCATAGCTGCAACTTCGCGTACTTCGTTTGTGTTCAACGACCAGACAAAGGCGTCACAGAACCCCACCTTGATCAATAAAGCTTTCATCTTATATTCGCAATATCCAGATTGCAATCTTAGTTTCTTGCTTGTTCTTCGTTTGCTCGCAGGAAACAGACCTTCGTGGTCAGGTTGATCGTGCTCCGGCGTGGTCAATAACCTCTCGGAGTTGGTTTAGCGATTGCTAAGGCGCGACGTCCTCGCACGTTCGTAGTCGGATCGTCAAAGTCGACTTCCACCAAAGCGAAATCCTCCATCTCATCGAAAGACGGGACACCTTTGCCTCTATCACACATTCAAGCTCAAAAGTCTTATTAAAATCAGGAAGTTGGAGTAAAGGAGCATGTGTCAACTTATCTTTCAATACCGTGAAGGCTTCTTCCTGTGCGGTACCCCAAAGAAAAGGCACATCTTTCTTTGTAAGCTCATTGAGAGGTGCAGCAATGGTGCTGAAATCTCTCACAAAACGCCTATAGAATCCAGCGAGGCCAAGAAAACTCCTCACTTGTGTGACCGTTTTGGGCTGCGGCCAACTCTCAATAGCTTCAATCTTGGCTTTATCAACTTCAATTCCCTGTGGAGTAACAACATAGCCAAGAAAAGATACTCGGTCGGTGCAAAAGGTGCACTTCCCAAGGTTACCAAACAAACGTGCATCACGTAGAGCAATAAAAACAGCACGTAAATGTTCCAAATGTTCCTCCAAAGATCTGCTATAAATCAATATGTCATCAAAGTAAACTACCACAAATCGTCCAATGAAAGCACGTAAAACTTCGTTCATTAATCTCATGAAAGTACTAGGTGCATTAGTTAACCCAAAAGGCATGACTAACCACTCATATAATCCAAACTTAGTTTTAAATGCTGTTTTCCATTCATCTCCCAATTTCATACGAATTTGATGGTATCCACTACGTAAATCAACTTTGGAGAATATTGTAGAGCCACTCAATTCATCAAGCATATCATCTAGCCTAGGAATAGGATGACGATAACGAATACTAATATTATTAATGCCTCTACAATCAACACACATACGTGATGTACCATCCTTTTTCGGCACTAGAATAATAGGAACAGCACAAGGACTAAGGGATTCGCGTATATAACCTTTGTCGAGAAGCTCTTGTACTTGACGCATAATCTCCTTCGTCTCCTCTGGATTGGTACGGTATGGTGCACGGTTTGGCAGTGAAGCACCGGGAATTAAGTCAATCTGATGCTCAATCCCTCGAATAGGCGGTAATCCCGGTGGCACGTCTTGTGGAAAGACGTCAGCGAACTCCTGCAAAATGTTAGTGACAGCAGGAGGCAAAGAGGAAGGCACGTCCTCGAATGAAAATAATGCCTCTTTGCACACAAAAGCATAGCAAACAGATTTGCTGAAATCTAGCTCATCAATATCAGATTTGGTGGCAAATAAACATTCACTTTTCAATTTAATTTCAGAAGCAACACTAGATGGTTTATTATTAGGCTTCATTTGTTGCTCAAATTCTTTTGCCACAATCTGATTTTCACTCTTATTCGTCTCCTGTTTTGCTTTATTAGCTCTATTAATATCATCTTTCAAAATGGAATCAGGAGTCATAGGAAGCAAAGTAATATTTTTATCCTTATGAACAAGAGTATAGTGATTGTTTCTACCATGGTGTACAGAATTTTTATCAAATTGCCATGGTCTACCAAGTAATAAGGAACATGCTTGCATAGGTGATAGAGGCAAAGGTGTCTCGTCTTTCGATGAGATGGTGGATTTCGCTTTGGTGGAAGTCGACTTTGACGATCCGACTACGAACGTGCGAGGACGTCGCGCCTTAGCAATCGCTAAACCAACTCCGAGAGGTTATTGACCACGCCGGAGCACGATCAACCTGACCACGAAGGTCTGTTTCCTGCGAGCAAACGAAGAACAAGCAAGAAACTAAGATTGCAATCTGGATATTGCGAATATAAGATGAAAACTTTATTGATCAAGGTGGGGTTCTGTGACGCCTTTGTCTGGTCGTTGAACACAAACGAAGTACGCGAAGTTGCAGCTATGGCGAACTTTTAATCTAAACAAAACCCAAAGTCTAAACGATGCCCTAAGGGCTGTATATATGGAGGAAGAGGGGGGGGGGGAATTTCGTGGCCCTTGGTGGAGGGGTCCGAAATCAACCCTATCTCTTGTTTCCCCACACATACGGACTCTAAAAATAGCCTATACTTATGTATTTCGAAATTACATGGGCCTGGCCCAATAATAAGGTGACGCAGCACCTAAAATAGCCTCGGGACGAAATTTATGAAGTGGCGTCTTGTATATTTCGTCCAAGGCTTCATTCACCCATTATGGTGGCTTCAAAGTCCTGAAATCATCACTTGTAACTCCGTTCTTGTTTCCCTTGCGCATGCCATCATCTCCATGCTTGTTCTTGCTCCAATGTTCATCCTTCTCCAAGCTAGGCCCTTCATTTGTAAGCAAAACAAATGTATCCAATTTAGGCAGCATCATATTCTCATGAACATTAGAATCATTACCAAGAAACGAAAGTACCTGGTAATTTAGTTGGCGTGCACGAGCTCTAGTAATTGGTCCAGTATGTATAGCAGCAGGGGCTGTGGGTGTAACAATTGTATTGATGTCCTCATCAAAAACATTGAGCGTATGAATGCTAAATATAAACTTGCTGGAGATAAGGGTAGAAAACATGTTGTGTTTGCACCTGGAGATCTTGTTTGGTTACATTTGCGTAAGGATAGATTTCCTGATTTGCGCAAATCAAAGTTAATGCCACGTGCTGATGGTCCCTTTAAGGTGTTAGAGAAAATAAATGATAATGCATATAAACTTGAGCTGCCTGCAGATTTTGGGGTTAGTCCCACTTTTAACATTGCAGATTTGAAGCCTTATTTGGGTGAGGAAGATGAACTTCCGTCGAGGACGACTTCATTTCAAGAAGGGGAGGATGATGAGGACATCAATACAATTGTTACACCCACAGCCCCTGCTGCTATACATACTGGACCAATTACTAGAGATCGTGCACGCCAACTAAATTACCAGGTACTTTCGTTTCTTGGTAATGATTCTAATGTTCATGAGAATATGATGCTGCCTAAATTGGATACATTTGTTTTGCTTACAAATGAAGGGCCTAGCTTGGAGAAGGATGAACATTGGAGCAAGAACAAGCATGGAGATGATGGCATGCGCAAGGGAAACAAGAACGGAGTTACAAGTGATGATTTCAGGACTTTGAAGCCACCATAATGGGTGCATGAAGCCTTGGACGAAATATACAAGACGCCACTTCATAAATTTCGTCCCGAGGCTATTTTAGGTGCTGCGTCACCTTATTATTGGGCCAGGCCCATGTAATTTCGAAATACATAAGTATAGGCTATTTTTAGAGTCCGTATGTGTGGGGAAACAAGAGATAGGGTTGATTTCGGACCCCTCCACCAAGGGCCACGAAATCCCCCCCCCCTTCCTCCATATATACAGCCCTTAGGGCATCGTTTAGACTTTGGGTTTTGTTTAGATTAAAAGTTCGCCATAGCTGCAACTTCGCGTACTTCGTTTGTGTTCAACGACCAGACAAAGGCGTCACAGAACCCCACCTTGATCAATAAAGCTTTCATCTTATATTCGCAATATCCAGATTGCAATCTCAGTTTCTTGCTTGTTCTTCGTTTGCTCGCAGGAAACAGACCCTCGTGGTCAGGTTGATCGTGCTCCGGCGTGGTCAATAACCTCTCGGAGTTGGTTTAGCGATTGCTAAGGCGCGACGTCCTCGCACGTTCGTAGTCGGATCGTCAAAGTCGACTTCCACCAAAGCGATATCCATCATCTCATCGAAAGACGGGACACCCTCGCCTCTATCACTTTCTACACATTTCTTTTCGCCAAAGATGAGACGGGATGTTGAGCGTTTTATTGCTCGCTGCACTACATGTCAAAAAGCTAAGTCACGACTCAATCCTCATGGTTTATGTATGCCTTTGCCTGTACCTAGTGTTCCTTGGGAGGATATATCTATGGACTTTGTTTTAGGTTTACCTCGAACAAAGAAGGGGAGGGATAGCATATTTGTTGTCGTGGATAGATTCTCGAAAATGGCGCACTTTATACCATGTCATAAAAGCGATGATGCTGTTAATGTTGCTGATTTGTTCTTTCGTGAAATTATTCGCTTGCATGGTGTGCCAAATACTATTGTTTCAGATCGTGATACTAAATTTCTTAGCCACTTTTGGAGATGTTTATGGGCTAAGTTGGGGACTAAACTGCTTTTTAGTACTACTTGTCACCCCCAAACTGATGGACAAACTGAAGTAGTCAATAGAACGTTGTCTACTATGCTTAGGGCTGTTTTGAAGAATAATAAGAAAATGTGGGAGGAATGCTTGCCTCATATTGAATTTGCTTATAATCGTTCATTGCATTCTACTACTAAGATGTGCCATTTTGAAGTTGTGTATGGTTTCCTACCTCGTGCACCTATTGATTTGTTGCCTCTTCCATCTTCGGAGAAGGTTAATTTTGATGCTAAACAACGTGCTGAATTGATTTTAAAAATGCATGAGTTAACTAAGGAAAACATTGAGCGCATGAATGCTAAATATAAACTTGCTGGAGATAAGGGTAGAAAACATGTTGTGTTTGCACCCGGAGATCTTGTTTGGTTACATTTGCGTAAGGATAGATTTCCTGATTTGCGCAAATCAAAGTTAATGCCACGTGCTGATGGTCCCTTTAAGGTGTTAGAGAAAATAAATGATAATGCATATAAACTTGAGCTGCCTGCAGATTTTGGGGTTAGTCCCACTTTTAACATTGCAGATTTGAAGCCTTATTTGGGTGAGGAAGATGAACTTTCGTCGAGGACGACTTCATTTCAAGAAGGGGAGGATGATGAGGACATCAATACAATTGTTACACCCACAGCCCTTGCTGCTATACATACTGGACCAATTACTAGAGCTCGTGCACGCCAACTAAATTACCAGGTACTTTCGTTTCTTGGTAATGATTCTAATGTTCATGAGAATATGATTCTGCCTAAATTGGATACATTTGTTTTGCTTACAAATGAAGGGCCTAGCTTGGAGAAGGATGAACATTGGAGCAAGAACAAGCATGGAGATGATGGCATGCGCAAGGGAAACAAGAACGGAGTTACAAGTGATGATTTCAGGACTTTGAAGCCACCATAATGGGTGCATGAAGCCTTGGACGAAATATACAAGATGCCACTTCATAAATTTCGTCCCGAGGCTATTTTAGGTGCTGCGTCACCTTATTATTGGGCCAGGCCCATGTAATTTCGAAATACATAAGTATAGGCTATTTTTAGAGTCCGTATGTGTGGGGAAACAAGAGATAGGGTTGATTTCGGACCCCTCCACCAAGGGCCACGAAATTCCCCCCCTCTTCCTCCATATATACAGCCCTTAGGGCATCGTTTAGACTTTGGGTTTTGTTTAGATTAAAAGTTCGCCATAGCTGCAACTTCGCGTACTTCGTTTGTGTTCAACGACCAGACAAAGGCGTCACAGAACCCCACCTTGATCAATAAAGCTTTCATCTTATATTCGCAATATCCAGATTGCAATCTTAGTTTCTTGCTTGTTCTTCGTTTGCTCGCAGGAAACAGACCTTCGTGGTCAGGTTGATCGTGCTCCGGCGTGGTCAATAACCTCTCGGAGTTGGTTTAGCGATTGCTAAGGCGCGACGTCCTCGCACGTTCGTAGTCGGATCGACAAAGTTGACTTCCACCAAAGCGAAATCCACCATCTCATCGAAAGACGGGACACCTTTGCCTCTATCACTACATATGCTGATTATGTTGATTGTGATGTGGTACCTATGCAAGCATGTTCCTTATTACTTGGTAGACCATGGCAATTTGATAAAAATTCTGTACACCATGGTAGAAACAATCACTATACTCTTGTTCATAAGGATAAAAATATTACTTTGCTTCCTATGACTCCTGATTCCATTTTGAAAGATGATATTAATAGAGCTAATAAAGCACAACAGGAGAAGAATAAGAGTGAAAATCAGATTGTGGCAAAAGAATTTGAGCAACAAATGAAGCCTAATAATAAACCATCTAGTGTTGCTTCTGAAATTAAATTGAAAAGTGCATGTTTATTTGCCACCAAATCTGATATTGATGAGCTAGATTTCAGCAAATCTGTTTGCTATGCTTTTGTGTGCAAAGAGGCATTATTTTCATTCGAGGACGTGCCTTCCTCTTTGCCTCCTGCTGTCACTAACATTTTGAAGGAGTTCGCTGACGTTTTTCCACAAGACGTGCCACCGGGATTACCGCCTATTCGAGGGATTGAGCATCAGATTGACTTAATTCCCGGTGCTTCACTGCCAAACCGTGCACCATACCGTACCAATCCAGAGGAGACGAAGGAGATTATGCGTCAAGTACAAGAGCTTCTCGACAAAGGTTATATACGCGAATCCCTTAGTCCTTGTGCTGTTACTATTATTCTAGTGCCGAAAAAGGATGGTACATCACGTATGTGTGTTGATTGTAGAGGCATTAATAATATTACTATTCGTTATCGTCATCCTATTCCTAGGCTAGATGATATGCTTGATGAATTGAGTGGCTCTACAATATTCTCCAAAGTTGATTTGCGTAGTGGCTACCATCAAATTCGTATGAAATTGGGAGATGAATGGAAAACAGCATTTAAAACTAAGTTTGGATTATATGAGTGGTTAGTCATGCCTTTTGGGTTAACTAATGCACCTAGTACTTTCATGAGATTAATGAACGAAGTTTTACGTGCTTTCATTGGACGATTTGTGGTAGTTTACTTTGATGACATATTGATTTATAGCAGATCTTTGGAGGAACATTTGGAACATTTACGTGCTGTTTTTATTGCTCTACGTGATGCACGTTTGTTTGGTAACCTTGGGAAGTGCACCTTTTGCACCGACCGAGTATCTTTTCTTGGCTATGTTGTTACTCCACAGGGAATTGAAGTTGATAAAGCCAAGATTGAAGCGATTGAGAGTTGGCCGCAGCCCAAAACGGTCACACAAGTGAGGAGTTTTCTTGGCCTCGCTGGATTCTATAGGCGTTTTGTGAGAGATTTCAGCACCATTGCTGCACCTCTGAATGAGCTTACAAAGAAAGATGTGCCTTTTCTTTGGGGTACCGCACAGGAAGAAGCCTTCACGGTATTGAAAGATAAGTTGACACATGCTCCTTTACTCCAACTTCCTGATTTTAATAAGACTTTTGAGCTTGAATGTGATGCTAGTGGAATTGGATTAGGGGGTGTGTTATTACAAGATGGCAAACCTGTTGCATACTTTTCTGAAAAATTGAGTGGGCCTAGTCTGAATTATTCTACTTATGATAAAGAATTATATGCTCTTGTTCGGACTTTAGAAACATGGCAACATTATTTATGGCCCAAAGAATTTGTTATACATTCTGATCATGAATCATTGAAACATATTAAAAGTCAAGCTAAACTGAATCGTAGACATGCTAAATGGGTTGAATTCATTGAGACTTTCCCTTATGTCATTAAACACAAGAAGGGAAAAGAAAATGTTATTGCT
>NW_025228146.1:149518-163928 GCF_018294505.1 Triticum aestivum | reverse complement strand
ACCATACACATGCAAAACTAGTGAAAGCACAAACGGCAGCAGCAACTCGTCTCTCCTCAGGATATTGTAAACATGTAAATCGTTGTTCAGTTTCTAACTCCCAAGTAAGATATATATCAGGAACATATCTACCCTCAAATGGTGGAATATTCAATTTCAGTTTAGGAATATGGACATCATCTCGTACCTGAGGTGGTGGTGCAGGCCTACCATTACGAAGATATACCTGAGGTCGACCTGCTGGTGGTGGTACAGGTGGCTGCACGTAGTGTTGATTTTGATCAACCTCATCCTCATAGTCTCCCACATAATCATCCTCCTCCGCATCAGCAGCAGGAGCCACAGAAGTATCAACAGCAGCACCAACAGTTTGGCCAAACGCAAGAGGAACACGGCTTGCTCGTCGGAGGTCTGCTTCGCGACGTGGAGGTAGTCGTTGTTGTTGTTGTTGTTGGAGAGGTGCGTTAGCTGCAGCGGTTGGTGGTGGTGGAAGACGCGCGAGCAATTCATTAAACTTGTTATCGAGCTTTGTTTCGAACGTCTTCTCAAAGCCAGTGATCTTCTCCATGGCTTCTTCAAAATTGTTCAGCACATCTTGCACCTGTTCAGTCATCATTTGCTGAAACTTATCATGAAGCTCCTTGTTCGATAAATTCTCCCAGTCAATCTCGTCGGCTTGTGATCCTGGCATGGTTAACAGCAATAGAAACACACAAGAATATGATCCTACAGACTACGAACAAGTGGTGGTGGTGGGTGTCACAAATCCGTCAAGCAAATCTCAAATTCTTACCAGTTCTTACCCAGCCGCAGGCGGTGATCGGCAACCGTTGTAGTCAAAAACTCTCAAAGCTTGGATAGAGCGATTACCAGGGAGAGTCAAACACACGACGTAGATGTATGTGGAGCTGGGAAGGCTTATAATATGGTAGCAAAAAGGGTCAGCAATAATCAATTCAGAGATGCAAAGTTGAATAAACGCTCAACGACGGTACTGTGCTGGTCCTAGGCTAGACTGTGCTAGAGACGCGAGCCTAGAACACTAACAAAATCACGGCGCGGCACGTAAACAAGGGAAAAGCACACTCTGGAATTTTTTTTTTGCGCTCTTTTTTTTTGCGCTCTTTTTTTTTGCGCTGCTTTTTTTTTTTGCGAAAAATCACTATAATGGCGAGTGTCTCAAAACTCTTCTTAGCTCAAACTGACAGGATGGGCACGAAATTTTTTTGACCAATTTTTTTTTTTTTGACTGCCCGGACCCAAAAACTGGAAACGGGTCAAAAAAAACTTCCTATAATGGCACCTGTCTCAAAACACTCAGAAACACCTAAAAATAGGATAGCCAGAAATTTTTTCGAAAAATGCGTTTTCGAAAAATTTTGGGCCTAAACGGAGCGTGGCTACCCGACTCTTTTTTTTTTTTCCGAAACCTACTCCGGCAAGGAAACACGAATCGGAATCTAGATTGATCCCGAAAACAAACCTAATAAGCAAGGAACTCGGATTGGTGGTGGATATATGGTGGTGGTATATGGCAGCGGTGGTAGTATATGGATATGGATCGGTGGTGGTATATGGACACGGATTGGTGGTGGTATATGGATACGGATTCGGAGCGGTGGTGGTAGATGGCAGGGGCGATGATGATGGTGCGGCGACGGCGTGACAACTTGTGAACAGAACTCGAAACTCTAAAAGACTAGACGCTAAGACCAGCAACTGAACACGACGATGCAACCGCAAATTCAACAAAGCAAATACAGAAAAGATTATGCAAGGCTCAGATTGGTTCGGATGGGATGAACTAACCCTAATTTTTTTTTGGCTTTTTCGTGGACTATAGGTATGAAGAACAGACTCGATCTAAACTACGAAATACTGTAAAATCTCACCGAGCAACCTGGAAATCTGATACCACTTGATAGAGGCGAGGGTCCCGATCTTTCGATGAGATGATGGATATCGCTTTGGTGGAAGTCGACTTTGACGATCCGACTACGAACGTGCGAGGACGTCGCGCCTTAGCAATCGCTAAACCAACTCCGAGAGGTTATTGACCACGCCGGAGCACGATCAACCTGACCACGAGGGTCTGTTTCCTGCGAGCAAACGAAGAACAAGCAAGAAACTAAGATTGCAATCTGGATATTGCGAATATAAGATGAAAGCTTTATTGATCAAGGTGGGGTTCTGTGACGCCTTTGTCTGGTCGTTGAACACAAACGAAGTACGCGAAGTTGCAGCTATGGCGAACTTTTAATCTAAACAAAACCCCAAAGTCTAAACGATGCCCTAAGGGCTGTATATATGGAGGAAGAGGGGGGGAATTTCGTGGCCCTTGGTGGAGGGATCCGAAATCAACCCTATCTCTTGTTTCCCCACACATACGGACTCTAAAAATAGCCTATACTTATGTATTTCGAAATTACATGGGCCTGGCCCAATAATAAGGTGACGCAGCACCTAAAATAGCCTCGGGACGAAATTTATGAAGTGGCATCTTGTATATTTCGTCCAAGGCTTCATGCACCCATTATGGTGGCTTCAAAGTCCTGAAATCATCACTTGTAACTCCGTTCTTGTTCCCCTTGCGCATGCCATCATCTCCATGCTTGTTCTTGCTCCAATGTTCATCCTTCTCCAAGCTAGGCCCTTCATTTGTAAGCAAAACAAATGTATCCAATTTAGGCAGCATCATATTCTCATGAATATTAGAATCATTACCAAGAAACGACAGTACCTGGTAATTTAGTTGGCGTGCACGAGCTCTAGTAATTGGTCCAGTATGTATAGCAGCAGGGGCTGTGGGTGTAACAATTGTATTGATGTCCTCATCATCCTCCCCTTCTTGAAATGAAGTCGTCCTCGACGGAAGTTCATCTTCCTCACCCAAATAAGGCTTCAAATCTGCAATGTTAAAAGTGGGACTAACCCCAAAATCTGCAGGCAGCTCAAGTTTATATGCATTATCATTTATTTTCTCTAACACCTTAAAGGGACCATCAGCACGTGGCATTAACTTTGATTTGCGCAAATCAGGAAATCTATCCTTACGCAAATGTAACCAAACAAGATCTCCAGGTGCAAACACAACATGTTTTCTACCCTTATCTCCAGCAAGTTTATATTTAGCATTCATACGCTCAATGTTTTTGATGAGGACATCAATACAATTGTTACACCCACAGCCCCTGCTGCTATACATACTGGACCAATTACTAGAGCTCGTGCACGCCAACTAAATTACCAGGTACTTTCGTTTCTTGGTAATGATTCTAATGTTCATGAGAATATGATGCTGCCTAAATTGGATACATTTGTTTTGCTTACAAATGAAGGGCCTAGCTTGGAGAAGGATGAACATTGGAGCAAGAACAAGCATGGAGATGATGGCATGCGCAAGGGAAACAAGAACGGAGTTACAAGTGATGATTTCAGGACTTTGAAGCCACCATAATGGGTGCATGAAGCCTTGGACGAAATATACAAGACGCCACTTCATAAATCTCGTCCCGAGGCTATTTTAGGTGCTGCGTCACCTTATTATTGGGCCAGGCCCATGTAATTTCGAAATACATAAGTATAGGCTATTTTTAGAGTCCGTATGTGTGGGGAAACAAGAGATAGGGTTGATTTCGGACCCCTCCACCAAGGGCCACGAAATTCTCCCCCTCTTCCTCCATATATACAGCCCTTAGGGCATCGTTTAGACTTTGGGTTTTGTTTAGATTAAAAGTTCGCCATAGCTGCAACTTCGCGTACTTCGTTTGTGTTCAACGACCAGACAAAGGCGTCACAGAACCCCACCTTGATCAATAAAGCTTTCATCTTATATTCGCAATATCCAGATTGCAATCTTAGTTTCTTGCTTGTTCTTCGTTTGCTCGCAGGAAACAGACCCTCGTGGTCAGGTTGATCGTGCTCCAGCGTGGTCAATAACCTCTCGGAGTTGGTTTAGCGATTGCTAAGGCGCGACGTCCTCGCACGTTCGTAGTCGGATCGTCAAAGTCGACTTCCACCAAAGCGAAATCCATCATCTCATCGAAAGACGGGACACCTTTGCCTCTATCAGTGGTGGTATATGGACACGGATTCGGAGCGGTGGCGGATAAGCGGTGGTGGTAGATGGCAGGGGCGATGATGATGGTGCGGCGGCGGCGTGACAACTTATGACCAGAACTCGAAACTCTAAAAGACTAGACTCTAAGACCAGCAACTAGACACGACGATGCAACCGCAAATTCAACAAAGCAAAACCCTAAAAAGATTATGCAAAGGCTCAGATTGGTTCGGATATGATGAACTAACCCTAATTTTTTTTGTGGCTTTTTCGTGGACTGTAGGTATGAAGAACAGACTCGATCTAAACTACGAAAAACTGTAAAATCTCACCGAGCAACCTGGAAATCTGATACCACTTGATAGAGGCAAAGGTGTCCCGTCTTTCAATGAGATGATGGATATCGCTTTGGTGGAAGTCGACTTTGACGATCCGACTACGAACGTGCGAGGACGTCGCGCCTTAGCAATCGCTAAACCAACTCCGAGAGGTTATTGACCACGCCGGAGCACGATCAACCTGACCACGAGGGTCTGTTTCCTGCGAGCAAACGAAGAACAAGCAAGAAACTAAGATTGCAATCTGGATATTGCGAATATAAGATGAAAGCTTTATTGATCAAGGTGGGGTTCTGAGACGCCTTTGTCTGGTCGTTGAACACAAACGAAGTACGCGAAGTTGCAGCTATGGCGAACTTTTAATCTAAACAAAACCCAAAGTCTAAACGATGCCCTAAGGGCTGTATATATGGAGGAAGAGGGGGGGAATTTCGTGGCCCTTGGTGGAGGGATCCGAAATCAACCCTATCTCTTGTTTCCCCACACATACGGACTCTAAAAATAGCCTATACTTATGTATTTCGAAATTACATGGGCCTGGCCCAATAATAAGGTGACGCAGCACCTAAAATAGCCTCGGGACGAAATTTATGAAGTGGCATCTTGTATATTTCGTCCAAGGCTTCATGCACCCATTATGGTGGCTTCAAAGTCCTGAAATCATCACTTGTAACTCCGTTCTTGTTCCCCTTGCGCATGCCATCATCTCCATGCTTGTTCTTGCTCCAATGTTCATCCTTCTCCAAGCTAGGCCCTTCATTTGTAAGCAAAACAAATGTATCCAAATTAGGCAGCATCATATTCTCATGAATATTAGAATCATTACCAAGAAACGAAAGTACCTGGTAATTTAGTTGGCGTGCACGAGCTCTAGTAATTGGTCCAGTATGTATAGCAGCAGGGGCTGTGGGTGTAACAATTGTATTGATGTCCTCATCAGTACCGTCGTTGAGCGTTTATTCAACTTTGCATCTCTGAATTGATTATTGCTGACCCTTTTTGCTACCATACTATAAGCCTTCCCAGCTCCACATACATCTACGTCGTGCGTTTGACTCTCCCTGGTAATCGCTCTATCCAAGCTTTGAGAGTTTTTTGACTACAACGGTTGCCGATCACCGCCTGCTGCTGGGTAAGAACTGGTAAGAATTTGAGATTTGCTTGACGGATTTGTGACACCCACCACCACCACTTCTTAGTTGTCTGTAGGATCATATTCTTGTGTGTTTCTATTGCTGCTAACCATGCCAGGATCACAAGCCGACGAGATTGACTGGGAGAATATATCGAACAAGGAGCTTCATGATAAGTTTCAGCAAATGATGACTGAACAGGTGCAAGATGTGCTGAACAATTTTGAAGAGGCCATGGAGAAGATCACTGGCTTTGAGAAGACGTTCGAAACAAAGCTCGATAACAAGTTTAATGAATTGCTCGCGCGTCTTCCACCACCACCAACCGCTGCAGCTAACGCACCTCTCCAACAACAACAACGTCTGCCTCCACGTCGCGAAGCAGACCTCCGCCGAGCAAGCCGTGTTCCTCTTGCGTTTGGCCAAACTGTTGGTGCTGCTGTTGATACTTCTGTGGCTCCTGCTGCTGATGCGGAGGAGGATGATTATGTGGGAGACTATGAGGATGAGGTTGATCAAAATCAACACTACGTGCAGCCACCTGTACCACCACCAGTAGGTCGACCTCAGGTATATATTCGTAATGGTAGGCCTGCACCACCACCTCAGGTACGAGATGATGTCCATATTCCTAAACTGAAATTGAATATTCCACCATTTGAGGGTAGATATGTTCCTGATATATATCTTACTTGGGAGTTAGAAACTGAACAACGATTTACATGTTTACAATATCCTGAGGAGAGACGAGTTGCTGCTGCTGTTTGTGCTTTCACTAGTTTTGCATGTGTATGGTGGTCTGAACATTGTAGATTATATCCTATTCCAACTACTTGGGCTGCTTTGAAAACTGCTATGCGTACGCGTTGGGTTCCACCATATTATCAACGTGAATTGCTTCAAAAATTGCAGCGTTTAAGACAAGGAAAAAAATCTGTAGAAGAATATTATCAGGAATTACAAACTGGCATGATTAGATGTGGTATTGTTGAGGAGAATGAAGCTATGCTTGCACGTTTTCTTGGTGGATTAAATAGAGAGATTCAGACCATTCTAGACTATAAGGAGTATACTAATATCACTCGTTTATTCCATCTTGCTTGTAAAGCTGAACGTGAAGTGCAGGATCGACAAGCATTGGGGCGAACTAACTTTTCTGCAGGCCGACCTTCATCATGGACACCACGTGCATCTTCTACTTCAACTGCACCAGCACCTCCATCCGGTGCCACCTCCAGCCGTGATACAAGAAAACAGGCACAACCACCATTATCTGCCAAGAGCGCACCTGCGGGGCCTGCACAGCGTTCTTCTTCTTCCATGGCATCAACAGGGCACACAAGTGATATTATTTGTCGTCGTTGTAAGGGAGGAGGTCATTATGCGAGAGAATGCAAATCTCCGCGTGTGATGATTGCTACCGCGGATGGTGGATATGAGTCCGCTAGTGACTATGATGAGGAGACATTGGCTCTTATTACACGTGAAGAACATGGTGGAGATGTGATAGAGGCGGGGTGTCCCGATCTTTCGATGAGATGATAACTATCGACTTGGTGGAGACGACTTTGACGATCCGACTACAAACGTGCACGACGTTGCGCCTTAGCAATCGCTAAACCAACTCCGAGAGGTTATTGACCACGCCGGAGCACAATCAACCTGACCACGAAGGTCTATTCCTGCAAGCAATCGAAGAACAAGCAAAAATATGATAAAAGCAATCTGAATATTGCGAGTATATATGAAGTATTGATAAAGGTGGGGATCCGTAAGCGGTCTTGGTCTGGTCGTTGGACACAAACGAAGTACACGAAGTTGCAATGGCTAACTTTTAACTAAACAAATCCCAAGGAAAAGCTACTAGATGGATCTACTTATATAGGAGCAAGGGGTGGTGATAGAGGCAAAGGTGTCCCGTCTTTCGATGAGATGGTGGATTTCGCTTTGGTGGAAGTCGACTTTGACGATCCGACTACGAACGTGCGAGGACGTCGCGCCTTAGCAATCGCTAAACCAACTCCGAGAGGTTATTGACCACGCCGGAGCACGATCAACCTGACCACGAGGGTCTGTTTCCTGCGAGCAAACGAAGAACAAGCAAGAAACTGAGATTGCAATCTGGATATTGCGAATATAAGATGAAAGCTTTATTGATCAAGGTGGGGTTCTGTGACGCCTTTGTCTGGTCGTTGAACACAAACGAAGTACGCGAAGTTGCAGCTATGGCGAACTTTTAATCTAAACAAAACCCAAAGTCTAAACGATGCCCTAAGGGCTGTATATATGGAGGAAGAGGGGGGAAATTTCGTGGCCCTTGGTGGAGGGGTCCGAAATCAACCCTATCTCTTGTTTCCCCACACATACGGACTCTAAAAATAGCCTATACTTATGTATTTCGAAATTACATGGGCCTGGCCCAATAATAAGGTGACGCAGCACCTAAAATAGCCTCGGAACGAAATTTATGAAGTGGCATCTTGTATATTTCGTCCAAGGCTTCATGCACCCATTATGGTGGCTTCAAAGTCCTGAAATCATCACTTGTAACTCCGTTCTTGTTCTTGCTCCAATGTTCATCCTTCTCCAAGCTAGGCCCTTCATTTGTAAGCAAAACAAATGTATCCAATTTAGGCAGCATCATATTCTCATGAACATTAGAATCATTACCAAGAAACGAAAGTACCGGGTAGTTTAGTTGGCGTGCACGAGCTCTAGTAATTGGTCCAGTATGTATAGCAGCAGGGGCTGTGGGTGTAACAATTGTATTGATGTCCTCATCATCCTCCCCTTCTTGAAATGAAGTCGTCCTCGACGGAAGTTCATCTTCCTCACCCAAATAAGGCTTCAAATCTGCAATGTTAAAAGTGGGACTAACCCCAAAATCTGCAGGCAGCTCAAGTTTATATGCATTATCATTTATTTTCTCTAACACCTTAAAGGGACCATCAGCACGTGGCATTAACTTTGATTTGCGCAAATCAGGAAATCTATCCTTACGCAAATGTAACCAAACAAGATCTCCAGGTGCAAACATAACATGTTTTCTACCCTTATCTCCAGCAAGTTTATATTTAGCATTCATACGCTCAATGTTTTCCTTAGTTAACTCATGCATTTTTAAAATCAATTCAGCACGTTGTTTAGCATCAAAATTAACCTTCTCCGAAGATGGAAGAGGCAACAAATCAATAGGTGCACGAGGTAGGAAACCATACACAACTTCAAAAGGGCACATCTTAGTAGTAGAATGCAATGAACGATTATAAGCAAATTCAATATGAGGCAAGCATTCCTCCCACATTTTCTTATTATTCTTCAAAACAGCCCTAAGCATAGTAGACAACGTTCTATTGACTACTTCAGTTTGTCCATCAGTTTGGGGGTGACAAGTAGTACTAAAAAGCAGTTTAGTCCCCAACTTAGCCCATAAACATCTCCAAAAGTGGCTAAGAAATTTAGTATCACGATCTGAAACAATAGTATTTGGCACACCATGCAAGCGAATAATTTCACGAAAGAACAAATCAGCAACATTAATAGCATCATCGCTTTTATGACATGGTATAAAGTGTGCCACTTTCGAGAATCTATCCACGACAACAAATATGCTATCCCTCCCCTTCTTTGTTCGAGGTAAACCTAAAACAAAGTCCATAGATATATCCTCCCAAGGAACACTAGGTACAGGCAAAGGCATATATAAACCATGAGGATTGAGGCGTGACTTAGCTTTTTGACATGTAGTGCAGCGAGCAATAAAACGCTCAACATCCCGTCTCATCTTTGGCCAAAAGAAATGTGTAGCAAGTACGTCCTCCGTCTTCTTCACGCCAAAGTGTCCCATTAATCCTCCTCCATGCGCCTCCTGCAACAACAAAAGACGAACGGAGCTAGCTGGAATGCATAGCTTGTTAGCACGAAACACAAATCCATCGTTAACAACAAACTTGTTCCACATTCTTCCTTCTTTACAATTATGCATTACATCTTTAAAATCAGCATCATGCACATATTGATCTTTGATGGTCTCTAAACCAAATATTTTGAAGTCAAGTTGTGAAAGCATAGTATAGCGACGAGACAATGCATCAGCAATAACATTTTCTTTTCCCTTCTTGTGTTTAATGACATAAGGGAAAGTCTCAATGAATTCAACCCATTTAGCATGTCTACGATTCAGTTTAGCTTGACTTTTAATATGTTTCAAAGATTCATGATCAGAATGTATAACAAATTCCAAGGAAAAGCTACTAGATGGATCTACTTATATAGGAGCAAGGGGTGGCGGCCAAGGAGGTGGGAGGACGTCCCAAGGCAGCCTAAAACTAAATCTAGGTCGTACAAGGCCAATGGGCCCAAGTGGAGGTGATGTAACACCTTTGGACTTGTAGTTTGACTCGGATTCTGCTACAGCATCAGATTGTTTCGTCCACAACTCAACGCTCCGGACGAATTTGAAGGTGATTCCAATTGGGTTGGAAAGTGCACGAAATCTAGTTTCCAACAAAAAAAGAATCACCCAATTCGGAGTCCGTATGAAAAACTTGTGTGCGTTTTGAGTCAGGTGTGTCTGTGCAGTCCGAATCTGAATCCAGAACGTGAGAGACTTGGACTCTATCTTCTCTTGGGCCAAAAGTGACGTGAGAGAACTTTTTGGACAGCAAATAAACATCTCTTTCTTCCTTATCTTCATATGTGGATTGTACAAATGTCCCATACACCTGCAATTAGACAAAACACAAAAGTGTGTGAAGTATTTTTGTTCTGGATAACATAAATAGATTATTGAATAGTTTGCACTAGAAATCACCTGACAAATATGCATATATGCAATATTTTTGGTCATATCCAAGGTAGTCATGTCCTCATCAACGTGCCTTCCTCTTTGCCTCCTGCTGTCACTAACATTTTGCAGGAGTTCGCTGACGTCTTTCCACAAGACGTGCCACCGGGATTACCGCCTATTCGAGGGATTGAGCATCAGATTGACTTAATTCCCGGTGCTTCACTGCCAAAACCGTGCACCATACCGTACCAATCCAGAGGAGACGAAGGAGATTATGCGTCAAGTACAAGAGCTTCTCGACAAAGGTTATATACGCGAATCCCTTAGTCCTTGTGCTGTTCCTATTATTCTAGTGCCGAAAAAGGATGGTACATCACGTATGTGTGTTGATTGTAGAGGCATTAATAATATTACTATTCGTTATCGTCATCCTATTCCTAGGCTAGATGATATGCTTGATGAATTGAGTGGCTCTACAATATTCTCCAAAGTTGATTTGCGTAGTGGATACCATCAAATTCGTATGAAATTGGGAGATGAATGGAAAACAGCATTCAAAACTAAGTTTGGATTATATGAGTGGTTAGTCATGCCTTTTGGGTTAACTAATGCACCTAGTACTTTCATGAGATTAATGAACGAAGTTTTACGTGCTTTCATTGGACGATTTGTGGTAGTTTACTTTGATGACATATTGATTTATAGCAGATCTTTGGAAGAACATTTGGAACATTTACGTGCTGTTTTTATTGCTCTATGTGATGCACGTTTGTTTGGTAACCTTGGGAAGTGCACCTTTTGCACCGACCGAGTATCTTTTCTTGGCTATGTTGTTACTCCACAGGGAATTGAAGTTGATAAAGCTAAGATTGAAGCTATTGAGAGTTGGCCGCAACCCAAAACGGTCACACAAGTGAGGAGTTTTCTTGGCCTCGCTGGATTCTATAGGCGTTTTGTGAGAGATTTCAGCACCATTGCTGCACCTCTCAATGAGCTTACAAAGAAAGATGTGCCTTTTCTTTGGGGTACCGCACAGGAAGAAGCCTTCACGGTATTGAAAGATAAGTTGACACATGCTCCTTTACTCCAACTTCCTGATTTTAATAAGACTTTTGAGCTTGAATGTGATGCTAGTGGAATTGGATTAGGAGGTGTGTTATTACAAGATGGCAAACCTGTTGCATACTTTTCTGAAAAATTGAGTGGGCCTAGTCTGAATTATTCTACTTATGATAAAGAATTATATGCTCTTGTTCGGACTTTAGAAACATGGCAACATTATTTATGGCCCAAAGAATTTGTTATACATTCTGATCATGAATCTTTGAAACATATTAAAAGTCAAGCTAAACTGAATCGTAGACATGCTAAATGGGTTGAATTCATTGAGACTTTCCCTTATGTCATTAAACACAAGAAGGGAAAAGAAAATGTTATTGCTGATGCATTGTCTCGCCGCTATACTATGCTTTCACAACTTGACTTCAAAATATTTGGTTTGGAGACCATCAAAGATCAATATGTGCATGATGCTGATTTTAAAGATGTAATGCATAATTGTAAAGAAGGAAGAATGTGGAACAAGTTTGTTGTTAACGATGGATTTGTGTTTCGTGCTAACAAGCTATGCATTCCAGCTAGCTCCGTTCGTCTTTTGTTGTTGCAGGAGGCGCATGGAGGAGGATTAATGGGACACTTTGGCGTGAAGAAGACGGAGGACGTACTTGCTACACATTTCTTTTGGCCAAAGATGAGACGGGATGTTGAGCGTTTTATTGCTCGCTGCACTACATGTCAAAAAGCTAAGTCACGCCTCAATCCTCATGGTTTATATATGCCTTTGCCTGTACCTAGTGTTCCTTGGGAGGATATATCTATGGACTTTGTTTTAGGTTTACCTCGAACAAAGAAGGGGAGGGATAGCATATTTGTTGTCGTGGATAGATTCTCGAAAGTGGCACACTTTATACCATGTCATAAAAGCGATGATGCTATTAATGTTGCTGATTTGTTCTTTCGTGAAATTATTCGCTTGCATGGTGTGCCAAATACTATTGTTTCAGATCGTGATACTAAATTTCTTAGCCACTTTTGGAGATGTTTATGGGCTAAGTTGGGGACTAAACTGCTTTTTAGTACTACTTGTCACCCCCAAACTGATGGACAAACTGAAGTAGTCAATAGAACGTTGTCTACTATGCTTAGGGCTGTTTTGAAGAATAATAAGAAAATGTGGGAGGAATGCTTGCCTCATATTGAATTTGCTTATAATCGTTCATTGCATTCTACTACTAAGATGTGCCCTTTTGAAGTTGTGTATGGTTTCCTACCTCGTGCACCTATTGATTTGTTGCCTCTTCCATCTTCGGAGAAGGTTAATTTTGATGCTAAACAACGTGCTGAATTGATTTTAAAAATGCATGAGTTAACTAAGGAAAACATTGAGCGTATGAATGCTAAATATAAACTTGCTGGAGATAAGGGTAGAAAACATGTTGTGTTTGCACCTGAAGATCTTGTTTGGTTACATTTGCGTAAGGATAGATTTCCTGATTTGCGCAAATCAAAGCTAATGCCACGTGCTGATGGTCCCTTTAAGGTGTTAGAGAAAATAAATGATAATGCATATAAACTTGAGCTGCCTGCAGATTTTGGGGTTAGTCCCACTTTTAACATTGCAGATTTGAAGCCTTATTTGGGTGAGGAAGATGAACTTCCGTCGAGGACGACTTCATTTCAAGAAGGGGAGGATGATGAGGACATCAATACAATTGTTACACCCACAACCCCTGCTGCTATACATACTGGACCAATTACTAGAGCCCGTGCACGCCAACTAAATTACCAGGTACTTTCGTTTCTTGGTAATGATTCTAATGTTCATGAGAATATGATGCTGCCTAAATTGGATACATTTGTTTTGCTTACAAATGAAGGGCCTAGCTTGGAGAAGGATGAACATTGGAGCAAGAACAAGCATGGAGATGATGGCATGCGCAAGGGAAACAAGAACGGAGTTACAAGTGATGATTTCAGGACTTTGAAGCCACCATAATGGGTGCATGAAGCCTTGGACGAAATATACAAGACGCCACTTCATAAATTTCGTCCCGAGGCTATTTTAGGTGCTGCGTCACCTTATTATTGGGCCAGGCCCATGTAATTTCGAAATACATAAGTATAGGCTATTTTTAGAGTCCGTATGTGTGGGGAAACAAAGAGATAGGGTTGATTTCGGACCCCTCCACCAAGGGCCACGAAATTCCCCCCCTCTTCCTCCATATATACAGCCCTTAGGGCATCGTTTAGACTTTGGGTTTTGTTTAGATTAAAAGTTCGCCATAGCTGCAACTTCGCGTACTTCGTTTGTGTTCAACGACCAGACAAAGGCGTCACAGAACCCCACCTTGATCAATAAAGCTTTCATCTTATATTCGCAATATCCAGATTGCAATCTTAGTTTCTTGCTTGTTCTTCGTTTGCTCGCAGGAAACAGACCTTCGTGGTCAGGTTGATCGTGCTCCGGCGTGGTCAATAACCTCTCGGAGTTGGTTTAGCGATTGCTAAGGCGCGACGTCCTCGCACGTTCGTAGTCGGATCGTCAAAGTCGACTTCCACCAAAGCGAAATCCACCATCTCATCGAAAGACGGGACACCTTTGCCTCTATCAGAATTGCAAAGAAGGAAGAAGGTGGAACAAGTTTGTCGTTAACGATGGATTTGTGTTTCGTGCTAACAAGCTATGCATTCCAGCTAGCTCCGTTCGTCTTTTGTTGTTGCAGGAGGCGCATGGAGGAGGATTAATGGGACACTTTGGCGTGAAGAAGACGGAGGACGTACTTGCTACACATTTCTTTTGGCCAAAGATGAGACGGGATGTTGAGCGTTTTATTGCTCGCTGCACTACATGTCAAAAAGCTAAGTCACGACTCAATCCTCATGGTTTATATATGCCTTTGCCTGTACCTAGTGTTCCTTGGGAGGATATATCTATGGACTTTGTTTTAGGTTTACCTCGAACAAAGAAGGGGAGGGATAGCATATTTGTTGTCGTGGATAGATTCTCGAAAATGGCACACTTTATACCATG
>NW_025228146.1:102716-147167 GCF_018294505.1 Triticum aestivum | reverse complement strand
TCGTCAAAGTCGACTTCCACCAAAGCGAAATCCATCATCTCATCGAAAGACGGGACACCTTTGCCTCTATCAAGATTGCAATCTCAGTTTCTTGCGTGTTCTTCGTTTGCTCGCAGGAAACAGACCCTCGTGGTCAGGTTGATCGTGCTCCAGCATGGTCAATAACCTCTCGGAGTTGGTTTAGCGATTGCTAAGGCGCGACGTCCTCGCACGTTCGTAGTCGGATCGTCAAAGTCGACTGCCACCAAAGCGATATCCATCATCTCATCGAAAGATGGGACACCTTTGCCTCTATCACTGGGCCACCGGCAAAGCTGGGTCAGCGGTCTCACAAGAAGCTCACCGACCCCCGAGATGGGTCAGTCTTGAAGAAGATGCAGGTAGATGTGGTGCTGACGGGGGCCATGATCGTCTGCGAGTTCCTGATGCAGCACATGGCCCCCCTCCAAGCTCACTCGCGCCCCATGTGGGACCTGAAGGGCACAGAAGATGACCTCCGGCTGGGCCAATGGAACCTGATGGACGAGGAGCTCGGCAAGGCTGTGTACATCTTGATTGAGAAGGATCTAGGATGCCTTCCGGCAGCCCACCTTCCTCTGTATCACCGCGATGATGGGCGGTGTTGGCCATCTCCATGCCAATCTTCAACAAGCGGAGGCTCGTGCCGTCCGGGTCTCCCGACTCCCAAGTGGCGGTGTCCTCCGATGATGAAGGGATGGGGGAGACTTCTCCTCTGCGGTAGAGCGAGCTCCTCCGGGGTCTTCCTGATGATGACGACATCGGGGAAGGCTTGGTCGGGGGGTCCCGGTGTCCCGCCAGGGTCATCGCAAGGTCCGGGGGGACCCCGCTGCGGAGGCTGATCCGCGGGGCCCTGAAGGGGGGACCCCGCAGCGCCCTCATCTCGTTGCCCATTGTCGCCGCTCCAAAGTCTCCCGTCACGCGCCCGGCTGGGCCTCCGGCTGTGGCAAGGCCCTTGCGGTAGAAGCTTGGGGGCGGCACCGTCCTTGGCAAGAAAAGAGCATGTGTTGCCGACGATGAGTCAGCACCTTACTTTGTTCTTTCCTTCTGTCGTGACACCATGCTCATGATGTCGTTCTCCTGACGACCAGGCTGGCCCCTGGGGTGAAGAAGAAGAAAGAGAACGCTGCTCCAAAGATGCAGTAGACTCCGAAGACGTTGGCTCCTGACGTGCCCACGGAGGGCGCGAAGCCCCCTGCCTCAACTGACGTTGCGATAGCGCCAGTCCAGGCGCCAGCGCCACCTCCTCCCCTGGCTCTTGCGCCGGCGGACCAGGGCTCCTCCACCAGGCCCGGTTCTTTGGAGGACGCCGACGCCGTGCTGGACCGACTCCAGGATGATCTTCAGGGTGCTAACAGGCGTGCGACGACGGGGCGCCTCGAGCTGATCCCGGGGTGGCTCCAAGCTGACTTATCCATCAGGACGTCTTGGAGCCAGGGCGAGGCTACCACCGCGGATGCTAAGAAGCAGGTGACAGAAGCCAGAGCGGCTCGCGATGCTGTGCTGGCCGACGCCGTGTCTGCCAGAAGCTGCTGCCGCGAGGTGGAGGTCAAGCTGATGATGCTTCGCGAGGAGCCGACCTCCCAGGCGCGCGGGCTCCAGACATAGGAGGAGGAGCTCAGGGCCCGAGAGTCTATGCTTGCCGACCGTGATGCCGAGCTGGAGCAAGAAGCCCAAGAGCAGGGCATGGAGTGAAACCGCCTGGAGAGGTTAAAGGAGGAGGTGGACGCGGACCAGGCGTCCCACACCAAGCACGTCTCGGAGGAGACGCCAAGCTGGAGGCCAGGGAGAAAATCCTTGCCAAGGCCGAGAAGGCCGGCCGCGACGCCTTCACCTCCTTCGAGCGAAAGTGCGGCGAGGCCCTCCACTCTGTTTATGGGGAAGGGTACGACAAGCCGCTGGCGACTCCGGATGGTGGCCTTCCTGGTCTTCTCACCAAGCTTGTAGAGGAGCTGGAGAACATCTCCACTGTAGTGGGCTCCATGGTGGAAGGTGAGTGCCGCACGCTCTTCACTACGGCCGGGACGCACATCTACAGCCACCTCCATCTGTTGTACCCTAGCCTGGACCATGGCACGCTGCTGGAGCCGATGGCGCCCGAGTCCCATGTCGTTGCTGCCGAAGCCGTCAAGGAGTAGGTGGAAGCCCTGGTGGTGATGTTCCGCTGCATCGACCATGAGGCCACGGCGACCATGGTCGGCGGCGAGGCGACAGCGGCACCGTCGAGGACACGCTCCCCAATGTGGCTGGTGGCAGCAAGCGAGGCTGAGGGCAGCGCTTCTCATCTTTATCCTGCAACATTTATCGTGCCTCATGGAGGCGTAAGAACTTCTGCTTTGAATTCGTGAACATTATGTTTTGTAATAATTTGCTAGGATTCTGCGATTTTCCTTTCTGTGCTCGATTTCCTTCCGTTTGCCTTTGGTGTTATGCGTCAGCAGGGCCCAACCCCACGCATACCTCAGCCACTGTTGGGTCGTCCGTATCGCCAGGACGAGACCAAGGGGTGAGGGGATACATGACCAGTGAAGCCCCTGAGTTGCAATGCTCAAGGCCCCCCCTTGACGTACGAACGGTCTCGTGAAGGAAGTACGAGCAGTGTCGAGGCTAATCCGGAGTCCTCATACCTTTCCTCATCGGGTTTCTCTTGGGGGATCGCGAGATGACCAGGTGCTGAAGACCTAGTAGGGTGGCGTGCGCCAGGCATGACCTAGACACACCCCCCGTGCCCAGCCCCCTCACGCGGCTCTCCTGGGGGAAAGTTGGCACGGTGGGCCTGGAGGACGAGCCCTGGGGCACTCCTGAGGTTAATGCAGCTGCTAGGGTGCCCTCAGTTGTTTATCATCAGCGCGAAGCATGAAGCTTCCACTCTTGCATGGGCCTAGCCACTCCTCGACCGTGTCGTCCGCCAGCGCAGAGCATGGGGCTTCCACTGGTGCATGGGAGGGAGCTCCCTTTGAGGGAAGGCTCCGGGGCATGTACAACCCCGTCCTGGCACATAGCTTGCACGACAGGACTAGAGGAGGTGTATATGGGCACCCGTGAGCCAGCGTGGGACTCACGAGGCCCTACCTTATGATAGAGGCAAAGGTGTCCCGTCTTTCGATGAGAAGATGGATATCACTTTGGTGGCAGTCGACTTTGACGATCCGACTACGAACGTGCGAGGACGTCACGCCTTAGCAATCGCTAAACCAACTCCGAGAGGTTATTGACCACGCCGGAGCACGATCAACCTGACCACGAGGGTCTGTTTCCTGCGAGCAAACGAAGAACAAGCAAGAAACTGAGATTGCAATTAGGATATTGCGCATATAAGATGAAAGCTTTATTGATCAAGGTGGGGTTCTGTGACGCCTTTGTCTGGTCGTTGAACACAAACGAAGTACGCGAAGTTGCAGCTATGGCGAACTTTTAATCTAAACAAAACCCAAAGTCTAAACGGTGCCCTAAGGGCTGTATATATGGAGGAAGTGATAGAGGCGGGGTGTCCCGATCTTTCGATGAGATGATAACTATCAATTTGGTGAAGATGACTTTGACGATCCGACTACAAACGTGCACGACGTTGCGCCTTAGCAATCGCTAAACCAACTCCGAGAGGTTATTGACCACGCCGAAGCACAATCAACCTGACCACGAAGGTCTATTCCTGCAAGCAATCGAAGAACAAGCAAGAATATGATAAAGCAATCTGAATATTGCGAATATAGATGAAGTATTGATAAAGGTGGGGATCCGTAAGCGGTCTTGGTCTGGTCGTTGGACACAAACAAAGTACACGAAGTTGCAATGGCTAACTTTTAACTAAACAATTCCCCCAAGGAAAAGCTACTAGATGGATCTACTTATATAGGAGCAAGGGGTGGAGGCCAAGGAGGTGGGAGGACGTCCCAAGGCAGCCTAAAACTAAATCTAGGTCGTACAAGGCCAATGGGCCCAAGTGGAGGTGATGTAACACCTTTGGACTTGTAGTTTGACTCGGATTCTGCTGCAGCATCAGATTGTTTCGTCCACAACTCAACGCTCCGGACGAATTTGAAGGTGATTCCAACTGGGTTGGAAAGTGCACGAAATCTAGTTTCCAACAAAAAAAGAATCACCCAATTCGGAGTCCGTATGAAAAACTTGTGTGCGTTTTGAGTCAGGTGTGTCTGTGCAGTCCGAATCTGAATCCAGAACGTGAGAGACTTGGACTCTATCTTCTCTTGGGCCAAAAGTGACGTGAGAGAACTTTTTGGACAGCAAATAAACATCTCTTTCTTCCTTATCTTCATATGTGGATTGTACAAATGTCCCATACACCTGCAATTAGACAAAACACAAAAGTGTGTGAAGTATTTTTGTTCTGGATAACATAAATAGATTATTGAATAGTTTGCACTAGAAATCACCTGACAAATATGCATATATGCAATATTTTTTGTCATATCCAAGGTAGTCATGTCCTCATCATCCTCCTCTTCTTGAAAATAAAGCCGTCCTCGGCGTTGCTTAATCTGAAATGTGGCTAACAAAAGAGACAAGGTGTACATGTTGTATATGTATATGTCATCCATTTTTACTTCCCTTGATTTTTGCATATATGACACATGAATAGATGAGTAACTTGCATAGTTCATAAAATCTAAAGCCAAAAAATTAGCACAAGAAGTAGAAGGCATGAAAATATTGCAACTCAGTTTGCACATATAAGTGAAGCTCTTATTCATTTCAAAAGATTGACAATGTTCATCATTAAACCATCCCAACATTGGTGAATAAACCTTACTTGCATCAAATTTACATGCTACAACATGCTTAAATACGCAAACATGCAATAAGTCATTCAACACAGAATCATCACCAAGATTAGAGGTCATATCAAAATGATTAAACATTGGTTCTTTTGCATCAATAGTTAATTCAATGGGTGCACTCAAAATTGTTGGTATTTCAGTTGTTTGATCACATGGCAAAGTCAAATTATCAACGTAGTCCTCTAAAATAGGTGGTGTGATCAAAATAGTAGGTAGCTCATCAGATGGTGCATTCAAATTGACAAGGCAATCATCATTCTCATGTAGAGATGGAAGATCAGTACCTTTGTCATTACCTCTTATGATCAACTCAGATGATGTAGCCACTCTCGGGGGTGATGTGTCACATGGTGGAGGTGATGTAGTCCTGACAACAACGGATGTGGTTGTCATAGTATGCTTAGTAGTTGAAGGAACAATCATATCAACTCTTGGAAAGTGCACCGTGCGCTTGTTCTCCTCGTGGCCAACACGTCGTTTTATTTCCTGTTCAGCTTTGCAAGCAAGATGAAACAAATGGTCCATAGGATAACACTCTTCATGAATTAGTATCTCTTGAATATCACGGTTTAATCCTCCCCAAAATCTATCCATAAAATCATCTTCACTTTCTTCTAAAGAGGAATGCAACAAGGTAGTTTGTAAATCATCATAATATTTTGTTACAGTTTCACTACCTTGTTTTAAGTGTTGCAACTTCTTAATCATGTCACGAGTATAATAAGCAGGGACGAAAATATGTCGCATGGCAAGTTTCAAATCATCCCAAGTAGTAGGTATATAATCAGGGTGTAACCGACAATATTCACTCCACCAAACCAAAGCATAACCAGTGAAAGAACCAACCGCAACCTTAACCTTTTTATGTTCATTGAAATTATGGGAAGCAAATATATTTTTTATGTCGAACTCCCATTCAATATATGAAGCAGGTTTAAAACGGCCATTAAATGGTGGTATAGATACATTAACCTGATCATGTGCATTTGGATGTTTGTGCACCTCTCGTGACGGTTGTGGTATTTGCAAAGGTGGTGGCACGTCTCCCGCGATCGACGAAGCCCATGAATTGACTCTGGATCCTGTCATGATTAGTAGAACAAGAAACAAAACCCAAAAATAATGTTCCTATAACTACTAGGATGTGGTGGTAAAACGCTCACAGTAAAGCAAATATCAATGTCTTACACGTTCTTACCATGCAGCAGGCGGTGATCGGCAACCAGCGGTGTCAAGTAACTCCGAATATTGAGTAAAGCGATTGCCAGGGGAGCGTACGTATACACGGTGTAGAAATATGTGGAGCTGGGTTGGCTATATATGGTAGCAAAAGATTAGCAATAATCAATTCAAAGATGCAATGTTGAATAAACGCTCAACGACGGTACTGTGCTGGTCCTAGGCTAGACCGAACTAGAGACGCGAGCCTAGAACACTAATGAGGTCACGTCGTAGCACAACCAGCATCAATGAAGGATACAAAGTAGCTCTGGACAGCAAGATATAAGTGAAGATCACAACGGTAGTAAAGATAATGATGTGAAACAATAGCCAAGTTGTTTACTGAACAGTGCACAAAACAGATTCCAATCCGAATTCAGGTACGAGATTGATTCTAGATAGATCCAATTTTTTTTTCTCTCTTTTTTTTTCTCACGCTTTTTTTTTCTTTTTCTTCTCCCTCTTTTTCTTTTTTTTTTCTTTCCTTTTTTCTCTCTTTTTTTTCTTTATCTTCTTTTTCTCCCTCTTTCCAAAACAAACTAGATAAGATGCAGATTCGATCAGGCGAAGATGTGAGTGACCTCAACTATGATTATGACAATAAACAGTGCGTAGCATGTGGTGGAAATTGGTGGATTGGATGGTGGACAGCGGATGGGATAATGATGCAGCGGCTGCGTGACTAATGTGAACAGAACTCGAAACTCTAAAGGAACTAGACACTAAGACCAGCAACTCGACACGACGATGCAACCGATAATTCAACTATGCAAGCAATGAAAAGAAAATTGCAAAGGCTCAGACTGGCTTGGACCAAGGATGAATAGATCTAACTCTTTTTTGTGGCTTTTTCTTGGACAATAGGTAAGAAAATACATCTAATCTAGGAAAACTGGAAATTCTCACCGAGCAACCTGAAAACTGATACCACTTGATAGAGGCGGGGTGTCCCGATCTTTCGATGAGATGATAACTATCAATTTGGTGAAGATGACTTTGACGATCCGACTACAAACGTGCACGACGTTGCGCCTTAGCAATCGCTAAACCAACTCCGAGAGGTTATTGACCACGCCGAAGCACAATCAACCTGACCACGAAGGTCTATTCCTGCAAGCAATCGAAGAACAAGCAAGAATATGATAAAGCAATCTGAATATTGCGAATATAGATGAAGTATTGATAAAGGTGGGGATCCGTAAGCGGTCTTGGTCTGGTCGTTGGACACAAACAAAGTACACGAAGTTGCAATGGCTAACTTTTAACTAAACAATTCCCCCAAGGAAAAGCTACTAGATGGATCTACTTATATAGGAGCAAGGGGTGGAGGCCAAGGAGGTGGGAGGACGTCCCAAGGCAGCCTAAAACTAAATCTAGGTCGTACAAGGCTAATGGGCCCAAGTGGAGGTGATGTAACACCTTTGGACTTGTAGTTTGACTCGGATTCTGCTGCAGCATCAGATTGTTTCGTCCACAACTCAACGCTCCGGACGAATTTGAAGGTGATTCCAACTGGGTTGGAAAGTGCACGAAATCTAGTTTCCAACAAAAAAAGAATCACCCAATTCGGAGTCCGTATGAAAAACTTGTGTGCGTTTTGAGTCAGGTGTGTCTGTGCAGTCCGAATCTGAATCCAGAACGTGAGAGACTTGGACTCTATCTTCTCTTGGGCCAAAAGTGACGTGAGAGAACTTTTTGGACAGCAAATAAACATCTCTTTCTTCCTTATCTTCATATGTGGATTGTACAAATGTCCCATACACCTGCAATTAGACAAAACACAAAAGTGTGTGAAGTATTTTTGTTCTGGATAACATAAATAGATTATTGAATAGTTTGCACTAGAAATCACCTGACAAATATGCATATATGCAATATTTTTGGTCATATCCAAGGTAGTCATGTCCTCATCAGGAAGAGAGGGGGAATTTCGTGGCCCTTGGTGGAGGGGTCCGAAATCAACCCTATCTCTTGTTTCCCCACACATACGGACTCTAAAAATAGCCTATACTTATGTATTTCGAAATTACATGGGCCTGGCCCAATAAAAAGGTGACGCAGCACCTATAATAGCCTCGGGACAAAATTTATGAAGTGGCATCTTGTATATTTCGTCCAAGGCTTCATGCACCCATTATGGTGGCTTCAAAGTCCTGAAATCATCACTTCTAACTCCGTTCTTGTTCCCCTTGCGCATGGCATCATCTCCATGCTTGTTCTTGCTCCAATGTTCATCCTTCTCCAAGCTAGGCCCTTCATTTGTAAACAAAACAAATGTATCCAATTTAGGCAGCATCATATTCTCATGAACATTAGAATCATTACCAAGAAACGAAAGTACCTGATAATTTAATTGGCGTGCGCGAGCTCTAGTAATTGGTCCCGTATATGTAGCAGTAGGGGCTGTGGGTGTAACAATGGTATTGATGTCCTCATCATCCTCCCCTTCTTGAAATGAAGTCGTCCTCGACGGAAACTCATCTTCCTCAAATCTGCAATGTTAAAAGTGGGACTAACCCCAAAATCTGCAGGCAGCTCAAGTTTATATGCATTATCATTTATTTTCTCTAACACCTTAAAGGGACCATCAGCACGTGGCATTAGCTTTGATTTGCGCAAATCAGGAAATCTATCCTTACGCAAATGTAACCAAACAAGATCTCCAGGTGCAAACACAACATGTTTTCTACCCTTATCACCAACAAGTTTATATTTAGCATTCATACGCTCAATGTTTTCCTTAGTTAACTCATGCATTTTTAAAATCAATTCAGCACGTTGTTTAGCATCAAAATTAACCTTCTCCGAAGATGGAAGAGGCAACAAATCAATAGGTGCACGAGGTAGGAAACCATACACAACTTCAAAAGGGCACATCTTAGTAGTAGAATGCAATGAACGATTATAAGCAAATTCAATATGAGGCAAGCATTCCTCCCACATTTTCTTATTATTCTTCAAAACAGCCCTAAGCATAGTAGACAACGTGCTATTGACTACTTCAGTTTGTCCATCAGTTTGGGGGTGACAAGTAGTACTAAAAAGCAGTTTAGTCCCCAACTTAGCCCATAAACATCTCCAAAAGTGGCTAAGAAATTTAGTATCACGATCTGAAACAATAGTATTTGGCACACCATGCAAGCGAATAATTTCACGAAAGAACAAATCAGCAACATTAACAGCATCATCGCTTTTATGACATGGTATAAAGTGTGCCATTTTCGAGAATCTATCCATGACAACAAATATGCTATCCCTCCCCTTCTTTGTTCGAGGTAAACCTAAAACAAAGTCCATAGATATATCCTCCCAAGGAACACTAGGTACAGGCAAAGGCATATATAAACCATGAGGATTGAGTCGTGACTTAGCTTTTTGACATGTAGTGCAGCGAGCAATAAAACGCTCAACATCCCGTCTCATCTTTGGCCAAAAGAAATGTGTAGCAAGTGATAGAGGCAAAGGTGTCCCGTCTTTCGATGAGATGGTGGATTTCGCTTTGGTGGAAAAGTCGACTTTGACGATCCGACTACGAACGTGCGAGGACGTCGCGCCTTAGCAATCGCTAAACCAACTCCGAGAGGTTATTGACCACGCCGGAGCACGATCAACCTGACCACGAGGGTCTGTTTCCTGCGAGCAAACGAAGAACAAGCAAGAAACTAAGATTGCAATCTGGATATTGCGAATATAAGATGAAAGCTTTATTGATCAAGGTGGGGTTCTGTGACGCCTTTGTCTGGTCGTTGAACACAAACGAAGTATGCGAAGTTGCAGCTATGGCGAACTTTTAATCTAAACAAAACCCAAAGTCTAAACGATGCCCTAAGGGCTGTATATATGGAGGAAGAGGGGGGAATTTCGTGGCCCTTGGTGGAGGGGTCCGAAATCAACCCTATCTCTTGTTTCCCCACACATACGGACTCTAAAAATAGTCTATACTTATGTATTTCGAAATTACATGGGCCTGGCCCAATAATAAGGTGACGCAGCACCTAAAATAGCCTCGGGACGAAATTTATGAAGTGGCATCTTGTATATTTCGTCCAAGGCTTCATGCACCCATTATGGTGGCTTCAAAGTCCTGAAATCATCACTTGTAACTCCGTTCTTGTTCCCCTTGCGCATGCCATCATCTCCATGCTTGTTCTTGCTCCAATGTTCATCCTTCTCCAAGCTAGGCCCTTCATTTGTAAGCAAAACAAATGTATCCAATTTAGGCAGCATCATATTCTCATGAACATTAGAATCATTACCAAGAAATGAAAGTACCTGGTAATTTAGTTGGCGTGCACGAGCTCTAGTAATTGGTCCAGTATGTATAACAGCAGGGGCTGTGGGTGTAACAATTGTATTGATGTCCTCATCATCCTCCCCTTCTTGAAATGAAGTCGTCCTCGACGGAAGTTCATCTTCCTCACCCAAATAAGGCTTCAAATCTGCAATGTTAAAAGTGGGACTAACCCCAAAATCTGCAGGCAGCTCAAGTTTATATGCATTATCATTTATTTTCTCTAACACCTTAAAGGGACCATCAGCACGTGGCATTAACTTTGATTTGCGCAAATCAGGAAATCTATCCTTACGCAAATGTAACCAAACAAGATCTCCAGGTGCAAACACAACATGTTTTCTACCCTTATCTCCAGCAAGTTTATATTTAGCATTCATGCGCTCAATGTTTTCCTTAGTTAAATCATGCATTTTTAAAATCAATTCAGCACGTTGTTTAGCATCAAAATTAACCTTCTCCGAAGATGGAAGAGGCAACAAATCAATAGGTGCACGAGGTAGGAAACCATACACAACTTCAAAAGGGCACATCTTAGTAGTAGAATGCAATGAACGATTATAAGCAAATTCAATATGAGGCAAGCATTCCTCCCACATTTTCTTATTATTCTTCAAAACAGCCCTAAGCATAGTAGACAACGTTCTATTGACTACTTCAGTTTGTCCATCAGTTTGGGGGTGACAAGTAGTACTAAAAAGCAGTTTAGTCCCCAACTTAGCCCATAAACATCTCCAAAAGTGGCTAAGAAATTTAGTATCACGATCTGAAACAATAGTATTTGGCACACCATGCAAGCGAATAATTTCACGAAAGAACAAATCAGCAACATTAATAGCATCATCGCTTTTATGACATGGTATAAAGTGTGCCATTTTCGAGAATCGATCCACGACAACAAATATGCTATCCCTCCCCTTCTTTGTTCGAGGTAAACCTAAAACAAAGTCCATAGATATATCCTCCCAAGGAACACTAGGTACAGGAAAAGGCATATATAAACCATGAGGATTGAGTCGTGACTTAGCTTTTTGACATGTAGTGCATCGAGCAATAAAACGCTCAACATCCCGTCTCATCTTTGGCCAAAAGAAATGTGTAGCAAGTACGTCCTCCGTCTTCTTCACGCCAAAGTGTCCCATTAATCCTCCTCCATGCGCCTCCTGCAACAACAAAAGACGAACGGAGCTAGCTGGAATGCATAGCTTGTTAGCACGAAACACAAATCCATCGTTAACGACGAACTTGTTCCACATTCTTCCTTCTTTACAATTCTGCATTACATCTTTAAAATCAGCATCATGCACATATTGATCTTTGATGGTCTCCAAACCAAATATTTTGAAGTCAAGTTGTGAAAGCATAGTATAGCGGCGAGACAATGCATCAGCAATAACATTTTCTTTTCCCTTCTTGTGGTTAATGACATAAGGAAAAGTCTCAATGAATTCAACCCATTTAGCATGTCTACGATTCAGTTTAGCTTGACTTTTAATATGATTCAAAGATTCATGATCAGAATGTATAACAAGTTCTTTGGGCCATAAATAATGTTGCCATGTTTCTAAAGTCCGAACAAGAGCATATAATTCTTTATCATAAGTAGAATAATTCAAACTAGGCCCACTCAATTTTTCAGAAAAGTATGCAACAAGTTTGCCATCTTGTAATAACACACCGCCTAATCCAATTCCACTAGCATCACATTCAAGCTCAAAAGTCTTATTAAAATCAGGAAGTTGGAGTAAAGGAGCATGTGTCAACTTATCTTTCAATACCGAGAAGGCTTCTTCCTGTGCGGTACCCCAAAGAAAAGGCACATCTTTCTTTGTAAGCTCATTGAGAGGTGCAGCAATGGTGCTGAAATCTCTCACAAAACGCCTATAGAATCCAGCAAGGCCAAGAAAACTCACTTATGTGACCGTTTTGGGTTGCGGCCAACTCTCAATAGCTTCAATCTTGGCTTTATCAACCTGTGGAGTAACAACATAGCCAAGAAAAGATACTCGGTCGGTGCAAAAGGTGCACTTCCCAAGGTTACCAAACAAACGTGCATCACGTAGAGCAATAAAAACAGCACGTAAATGTTCCAAATGTTCTTCCAAAGATCTGCTATAAATCAATATGTCATCAAAGTAAACTACCACAAATCGTCCAATGAAAGCACGTAAAACTTCGTTCATTAATCTCATGAAAGTACTAGGTGCATTAGTTAACCCAAAAGGCATGACTAACCACTCATATAATCCAAACTTAGTTTTGAATGCTGTTTTCCATTCATCTCCCAATTTCATATGAATTTGATGGTATCCACTACGCAAATCAACTTTGGAGAATATTGTAGAGCCACTCAATTCATCAAGCATATCATCTAGCCTAGGAATAGGATGACGATAACGAATAGTAATATTATTAATGCCTCTACAATCAACACACATACGTGATGTACCATCCTTTTTCGGCACTAGAATAATAGGAACAACACGAGGACTAAGGGATTCGCGTATATAACCTTTGTCGAGAAGCTCTTGTACTTGACGCATAATCTCCTTCGTCTCCTCTAGATTGGTACGGTATGGTGCACGGTTTGGCAGTGAAGCACCGGGAATTAAGTCAATCTGATGCTCAATCCCTCGAATAGGCGGTAATCCCGGTGGCACGTCTTGTGGAAAGACGTCGGCGAACTCCTGCAAAATGTTAGTGATAGCAGGAGGCAAAGAGGAAGGCACGTCCTCGAATGAAAATAATGCCTCTTTGCACACAAAAGCATAGCAAACAGATTTGCTGAAATCTAGCTCATCAATATCAGATTTGGTGGCAAATAAACATGCACTTTTCAATTTAATTTCAGAAGCAACACTAGATGGTTTATTATTAGGCCTCATTTGTTGCTCAAATTCTTTTGCCACAATCTGATTTTCACTCTTATTCGTCTCCTGTTTTGCTTTATTAGCTCTATTAATATCATCTTTCAAAATGGAATCAGGAGTCATAGGAAGCAAAGTAATATTTTTATCCTTATGAACAAGAGTATAGTGATTGTTTCTACCATGGTGTACAGAATTTTTATCAAATTGCCAGGTTCTACCAAGTAATAAGGAACATGCTTGCATAGGAACCACATCACAATCAACATAATCAGCATATGTAGAGATACTAAAATGCCCAAGAATAGTACGTGTTACCTTAACCTCGCCGCTGTTGTTGAACCATTGGATGTAGTAAGGATGTGGATGTGGTCTTGTGGTGAGAGAAAGCTTCTCCACCATCTCCATGCTAGCCAAGTTGTTGCAGCTCCCTCCATCTATGATGACGTGCACAGAACGTTCTTTCACAACTCCCTTGGTATGGAACAAATTGTGCCTCTGATTTTGCTCAGCTTGTGTGACCTGCACACTCAAAACACGTTCAGCAACTAAACATTCATACCTGTCAGCGTCTTCAGGAGCCATGTATTGCGTCTCATGATCAGAATCATCTCCACCATGTTCTTCACGTGTAATAAGAGCCAAAGTCTCCTCATCATAGTCACTAGCGGACTCATATCCACCATCCGCGGTAGCAATCATCACACGCGGAGATTTGCATTCTCTCGCATAACGACCTCCTCCCTTACAACGACGACAAATAATATCACTTGTGTGCCCTGTTGATGCCATGGAAGAAGCAGAACTCTGTGCAGGCCCAGCAGGTGCGCTCTTGGCAGATAATGGTGGTTGTGCCCGTTTTCTTGTATCACGACTGGAGGAGACACCTGATTGAGGTGTTGGTGCAGTTGAAGTAGAAGATGCACTGGGTGTCCATGATGAAGGTCGGCATGCAGAAAAGTTAGTTCGCGCCAATGCTTGTCGATCCTGCACTTCACGTTCAGCTTTACAAGCAAGATGGAATAAACGAGTGATATTAGTATACTCCTTATAGTCTAGAATGGTCTGAATCTCTCTATTTAATCCACCCAGAAAACATGCAAGCATAGCTTCATTCTCCTCAACAATACCACATCTAATCATGGCAGTTTGTATAGAATTTTTTCCTTGTCTTAAGCTCTGTAATTTTTGAAGCAACTCATGTTGATAATATGGTGGAACCCAACGAGTACGCATAGCAGTTTTCAAAGCAGCCCAAGTAGTTGGAATAGGATATAATCTACAATGTTCAGACCACCATACACATGCGAAACTAGTGAAAGCACAAACAGCAGCGGCAACCCGTCTCTCCTCGGGATATTGTAAACATGTAAAACGTTGTTCAGTTTCTAACTCCCAAGTAAGATATATATCAGGAACATATCTACCCTCAAATGGTGGAATATTCAATTTCAGTTTAGGAATATGCACATCATCTCGTACCTGAGGTGGTGGTGCAGGCCTACCAGTACGAATATATACCTGAGGTCGACCTGCTGGTGGTGGTGCTGGTGGGTGCACGTAGTTCTAATTTTGATCAACCTCATCCTCATAATCGCCCGCATACTCATCATCCTCCTGGGTACCAGCAGCAGCAGTAGCAGGAGCCAAAGAAGCATCAATAACAGGAACAACAGCACCAGAAGTTTGGCCATCCTCAATAGGAACACGCTTCGCTCGTCCATACTGATTCGGAAGGATGCGTTGTTGTTGGTGTTGCAGAGGTGCGATAGGTGCAGCCGGCAGTGGTGGTGGTAAACGCGCGAGCAATTCATTAAACTTGCTATCAAGCTTTGTTTCGAACGTCTTCTCCATGCCATCTATCTTCTCCATGGCCTCGTCAAATCTGTTTAGCACATCTTGCACCTGTTCACTCATCATTTGCTGAAATTTATCATGTAGCTGTTTGTTCGTCGGGTTCTCCCAATCAGTCTCATCGGCTTGTGATCCTACCATGGTTAGCAGCAAATAGAAACACACAAGAATATGATCCTACAGACTACTAAGAAGTGGCGGTGGTGCATCACAAACCCGTCAAGCAAAACTCAAATTCTTACCAGTTCTTACCCAGCAGCAGGCGGTGATCGGCTACCGTTGTAGTCAAAACTCTCAAAGCTTGGATAGAGCGATTACCAGGGAGAGTCAAACGCACGACGTAGATGTATGTGGAGCTGGGAAGGCTTATAATATGGTAGCAAAAAGGGTCAGCAATAATCAATTCAGAGATGCAAAGTTGAATAAACGCTCAACGACGGTACTTTGCTGGTCCTATACTAGACCGTGCTAGAGACGCGACCCTAGAACACTAACAAAATCACAGCGCTGCACATAAACAAGGAAAAAGCACACTCCAGAAAAGAAATTCGCTCTTTTTTTTTGCGCTTTTTTTTGCGCTGCTTTTTTTTTGCGAAAAATCACTATAATGGCGAGTGTCTCAAAACTCTTCCTAGGTCAAACTGACAGGATGGGCACGAAATTTTTTTGACCAAATTTTTTTTTCGTTTTTTTCGACTGCCCGGACCCAAAAACTGGAAACGGGTCAAAAAAAACTTCCTATAATGGCACCTGTCTCAAAACACTCAGAAACACCTAAAAATAGGATAGCCAGAAATTTTTCCGAAAAATGCGTTTTCGAAAAATTTTGGGCCTAAACGGAGGGTGGTTTCCGGAAAATGCGTTTTCGAAAAATTTTGGTCCTAAATTTTTTTTCCGAAACCTACTACGGCAAGGAAACACGAATCGAAATCTAGATGGATCTCGAAAACAAACCTAATATGACAAGAACTCGGATTGGTGGTGGATATATGGTAGTAGATGGCAGCGGTGGTGGTATATGACAGCGGTGGTGGTATATGGATACGGATTCGAAGCAGTGGCGGATAAGCGGCGGTGGTAGATGGCAGGGGCGATGATGATGGTGCGGCGGCGGCGTGACAACTTATGACCAGAACTCGAAACTCTAAAAGACTAGACTCTAAGACCAGCAACTAGACACGACGATGCAACCGCAAATTCAACAAAGCAAAACCCTAAAAAGATTATGTAAAGGCTCAGATTGGTTCGGATATGATGAACTAACCCTTTTTTTTTGCTTTTTCGTGGACTGTAGGTATGAAGAACAGACTCGATCTAAACTACGAAAAACTGTAAAATCTCACCGAGCAACCTGGAAATCTGATACCACTTGATAGAGGCAAAGGTGTCCCGTCTTTCGATGAGATGATGGATATCGCTTTGGTGGCAGTCGACTTTGACGATCCGACTACGAACGTGCGAGGACGTCGCCCCTTAGCAATCGCTAAACCAACTCCGAGAGGTTATTGACCACGCAGGAGCACGATCAACCTGACCACGAGGGTCTGTTTCCTGCGAGCAAACGAAGAACAAGCAAGAAACTGAGATTGCAATCCGGATATTGCGAATATAAGATGAAAGCTTTATTGATCAAGGTGGGGTTCTGTGACGCCTTTGTCTGGTCGTTGAACACAAACGAAGTACGCGAAGTTGCAGCTATGGCGAACTTTTAATCTAAACAAAACCCAAAGTCTAAACAATGCCCTAAGGGCTGTATATATGGAGGAAGAGGGGGGAATTTCGTGACCCTTGGTGGAGGGGTCCGAAATCAACTCTATCTCTTGTTTCCCCACACATACGGACTCTAAAAATAGCCTATACTTATGTATTTCGAAATTACATGGGCCTGGGCCAATAATAAGGTGACGCAGCACCTATAATAGCCTCGGGACGAAATTTATGAAGTGGCATCTTGTATATTTCGTCCAAGGCTTCATGCACCCATTATGGTGGCTTCAAAGTCCTGAAATCATCACTTGTAACTCCGTTCTTGCTCCCCTTGCGCATGCCATCATCTCTGATAGAGGCAAAGTTGTCCCGTCTTTCGATGAGATGATGGATATCGCTTTGGTGGTAGCCGACTTTGACGATTGGACTACGAACGTGCGAGGACGTCGCGCCTTAGCAATCGCTAAACCAACTCCAAGAGGTTATTGACCACGCCGGAGCACGATCAACCTGACCACGAGGGTCTGTTTCCTGCGAGCAAACGAAGAACAAGCAAGAAACTGAGATTGCAATCTGGATATTGCGAATATAAGATGAAAGCTTTATTGATCAAGGTGGGGTTCTATGACGCCTTTGTCTGGTCGTTGAACACAAACGAAGTACGCGAAGTTGCAGCTATGGCGAACTTTTAATCTAAACAAAACCCAAAGTCTAAACGATGCCCTAAGGGCTGTATATATGGAGGAAGAGGGGGGAATTTCGTGGCCCTTGGTGGAGGGGTCCGAAATCAACCCTATCTCTTGTTTCCCCACACATACGGACTCTAAAAATAGCCTATACTTATGTATTTCGAAATTACATACGCCTGGCCCAATAATAAGGTGATGCAGCACCTAAAATAGCCTCGGGACGAAATTTATGAAGTGGCATCTTGTATATTTCGTCCAAGGCTTCATGCACCCATTATGGTGGCTTCAAAGTCCTGAAATCATCATTTGTAACTCCGTTCTTGTTCCCCTTGCGCATGCCATCATCTCCATGCTTGTTCTTGCTCCAATGTTCATCCTTCTCCAAGCTAGGCCCTTCATTTGTAAGCAAAACAAATGTATCCAATTTAGGCAGCATCATATTCTCATGAACATTAGAATCATTACCAAGAAACGAAAGTACCTGGTAATTTAGTTGGCGTGCACGAGCTCTAGTAATTGGTCCAGTATGTATAGCAGCAGGGGCTGTGGGTGTAACAATTGTATTGATGTCCTCATCATCCTCCCCTTCTTGAAATGAAGTCGGCCTCGACGGAAGTTCATCTTCCTCACCCAAATAAGGCTTCAAATCTGCAATGTTAAAAGTGGGACTAACCCCAAAATCTGCAGGCAACTCAAGTTTATATGCATTATCATTTATTTTCTCTAACACCTTAAAGGGACCATCAGCACGTGGCATTAACTTTGATTTGCGCAAATCAGGAAATCTATCCTTACGCAAATGTAACCAAACAAGATCTCCAGGTGCAAACACAACATGTTTTCTACCCTTATCTCCAGCAAGTTTATATTTAGCATTCATACGCTCAATTTTTTCCTTAGTTAACTCATGCATTTTTAAAATCAATTCAGCACGTTGTTTAGCATCAAAATTAACCTTCTTCGAAGATGGAAGAGGCAACAAATCAATAGGTGCACGAGGTAGGAAACCATACACAACTTCAAAAGGGCACATCTTAGTAGTAGAATGCAATGAACGATTATACGCAAATTCAATATGAGGCAAGCATTCCTCCCACATTTTCTTATTATTCTTCAAAACAGCCCTAAGCATAGTAGACAACGTTCTATTGACTACTTCAGTTTGTCCATCAGTTTGGGGGTGACAAGTAGAACTAAAAAGCAGTTTAGTCCCCAACTTAGCCCATAAACTTCTCCAAAAGTGGCTAAGAAATTTAGTATCACGATCTGAAACAATAGTATTTGGCACACCATGCAAGCGAATAATTTCACGAAAGAACAAATCAGCAACATTAACAACATCATCGCTTTTATGACATGGTATAAAGTGTGCCATTTTCGAGAATCTATCCACGACAACAAATATGCTATCCCTCCCCTTCTTTGTTTGAGGTAAACCTAAAACAAAGTCCATAGATATATCCTCCCAAGGAACACTAGGTACAGGCAAAGGCATATATAAACCATGAGGATTGAGTCGTGACTTAGCTTTTTGACATGTAGTGCAGCGAGCAATAAAACGCTCAACATCCCGTCTCATCTTTGGCCAAAAGAAACGTGTAGCAAGTACGTCCTCCGTCTTCTTCACGCCAAAGTGTCCCATTAATCCTCCTCCATGCGCCTCCTGCAACAACAAAAGACGAACGGAGCTAGCTGGAATGCATAGCTTGTTAGCACGAAACACAAATCCATCGTTAACAACAAACTTGTTCCACATTCTTCCTTCTTTACAATTCTGCATTACATCTTTAAAATCAGCATCATGCACATATTGATCTTTGATGATCTCCAAACCAAATATTTTGAAGTCAAGTTGTGAAAGCATAGTATAGCGACGAGACAATGCATTAGCAATAACATTTTCGAATTCAACCCATTTAGCATGTCTACGATTCAGTTTAGCTTGACTTTTAATATGTTTCAAAGATTCATGATCAGAATGTATAACAAATTATTTGGGCCATAAAAAATGTTGCCATGTTTCTAAAGTCCGAACAAGAGCATATAATTCTTTATCGTAAGTAGAATAATTCAGACTAGGCCCACTCAATTTTTCAGAAAAGTATGCAACAGGTTTGCCATCTTGTAATAACACACCTCCTAATCCAATTCCACTAGCATCACATTCAAGCTCAAAAGTCTTATTAAAATCAGGAAGTTGGAGTAAAGGAGCATGTGTCAACTTATCTTTCAATACCGAGAAGGCTTCTTCCAGTGCGGTACCCCAAAGAAAAGGCACATCTTTCTTTGTAAGCTCATTGAGAGGTGCAGTAATGGTGCTGAAATCTCTCACAAAACGCCTATAGAATCCAGCGAGGCTAAGAAAACTCCTCACTTGTGTGACCGTTTTGGGTTGCGGCCAACTCTCAATAGCTTCAATCTTGGCTTTATCAACCTGTGGAGTAACAACATAGCCAAGAAAAGATACTCGGTCGGTGCAAAAGGTGCACTTCCCAAGGTTACCAAACAAACGTGCATCACGTAGAGCAATAAAAACAGCACGTAAATGTTCCAAATGTTCTTCCAAAGATCTGCTATAAATCAATATGTCATCAAAGTAAACTACCACAAATCGTCCAATGAAAGCACGTAAAACTTCGTTCATTAATCTCATGAAAGTACTAGGTGCATTAGTTAACCCAAAAGGCATGACTAACCACTCATATAATCCAAACTTAGTTTTGAATGCTGTTTTCCATTCATCTCCCAATTTCATACGAATTTGATGGTATCCACTACGCAAATCAACTTTGGAGAATATTGTAGAGCCACTCAATTCATCAAGCATATCATCTAGCCTAGGAATAGGATGACGATAACGAATAGTAATATTATTAATGCCTCTACAATCAACACACATACGTGATGTACGATCCTTTTTCGGCACTAGAATAATAGGAACAACACAAGGACTAAGGGATTCGCGTATATAACCTTTGTCGAGAAGCTCTTGTACTTGACGCATAATCTCCTTCGTCTCCTCTGGATTGGTACGGTATGGTGCACGGTTTGGCAGTGAAGCACCGGGAATTAAGTCAATCTGATGCTCAATCCCTCGAATAGGCGGTAATCCCGGTGGCACGTCTTGTGGAAAGACGTCAGCGAACTCCTGCAAAATGTTAGTGACAGCAGGAGGCAAAGAGGAAGGCACGTCCTCGAATGAAAATAATGCCTCTTTGCACACAAAAGCATAGCAAACAGATTTGCTGAGATCTAGCTCATCAATATCAGATTTGGTGGCAAATAAACATGCACTTTTCAATTTAATTTCAGAAGCAACACTAGATGGTTTATTATTAGGCTTCATTTGCTGCTCAAATTCTTTTGCCACAATCTGATTTTCACTCTTATTCGTCTCCTGTTTTGCTTTATTAGCTCTATTAATATCATCTTTCAAAATGGAATCAGGAGTCATAGGAAGCAAAGTAATATTTTTATCCTTATGAACAAGAGTATAGTGATTGTTTCTACCATGGTGTACAGAATTTTAATCAAATTGCCATGGTCTACCAAGTAATAAGGAACATGCTTGCATAGGTACCACATCACAATCAACATAATCAGCATATGTAGAGATACTCAAATGCACACGAACAGTACGTGTTACCTTAACCTTGCCGCTGTTGTTGAACCATTGGATGTAGTAAGTGATAGAGGCAAAGATGTCCCGTCTTTCGATGAGATGATGGATATCGCTTTGGTGGAAGTCGACTTTGACGATCCGACTACGAACGTGCGAGGACGTCGCGCCTTAGCAATCGCTAAACCAACTCCGAGAGGTTATTGACCACGCCGGAGCACGATCAACCTGACCACGAGGGTCTATTTCCTGCGAGCAAACGAAGAACAAGCAAGAAACTAAGATTGCAATCTGGATATTGCAAATATAAGAGGAAAGCTTTATTGATCAAGGTGGGGTTCTGTGACGCGTTTGTCTGGTCGTTGAACACAAACGAAGTACGCGAAGTTGCAGCTATGGCGAACTTTTAATCTAAACAAAACCCAAAGTCTAAACGGTGCCCTAAGGGCTGTATATATGGAGGAAGAGAGGGGGAATTTCGTGGCCCTTGGTGGAGGGGTCCGAAATCAACCCTATCTCTCGTTTCCCCACACATACGGACTCTAAAAATAGCCTATACCTATGTATTTCGAAATTACATGGGCCTGGCCCAATAAAAAGGTGACGCAGCACCTATAATAGCCTCGGGACGAAATTTATGAAGTGGCATCTTGTATATTTCGTCCAAGGCTTCATGCACCCATTATGGTGGCTTCAAAGTCCTGAAATCATCACTTGTAACTCCGTTCTTGTTCCCCTTGCGCATGGCATCATCTCCATGCTTGTTCTTGCTCCAATGTTCATCCTTCTCCAAGCTAGGCCCTTCATTTGTAAGCAAAACAAATCTATCCAATTTAGGCAGCATCATATTCTCATGAACATTAGAATCATTACCAAGAAACGAAAGTACCTAATAATTTAATTGGCGTGCGCGAGCTCTAGTAATTGGTCCCGTATATGTAGCAGCAGGTGCTGTGGGTGTAACAATGGTATTGATGTCCTCATCATCCTCCCCTTCTTGAAATGAAGTCGTCCTCGACGGAAACTCATCTTCCTCACCCAAATAAGGCTTCAAATCTGCAATGTTAAAAGTGGGACTAACCCCAAAATCTGCAGGCAGCTCAAGTTTATATGCATTATCATTTATTTTCTCTAACACCTTAAAGGGACCATCAGCACGTGGCATTAGCTTTGATTTGCGCAAATCAGGAAATCTATCCTTACGCAAATGTAACCAAACAAGATCTCCAGGTGCAAACACAACATGTTTTCTACCCTTATCACCAACAAGTTTATATTTAGCATTCATACGCTCAATGTTTTCCTTAGTTAACTCATGCATTTTTAAAATCAATTCAGCACGTTGTTTAGCATCAAAATTAACCTTCTCCGAAGATGGAAGAGGCAACAAATCAATAGGTGCACGAGGTAGGAAACCATACACAACTTCAAAAGGGCACATCTTAGTAGTAGAATGCAATGAACGATTATAAGCAAATTCAATATGAGGCAAGCATTCCTCCCACATTTACTTACTATTCTTCAAAACAGCCCTAAGCATAGTAGACAACGTTCTATTGACTACTTCAGTTTGTCCATCAGTTTGGGGGTGACAAGTAGTACTAAAAAGCAGTTTAGTCCCCAACTTAGCCCATAAACATCTCCAAAAGTGGCTAAGAAATTTAGTATCACGATCTGAAACAATAGTATTTGGCACACCATGCAAGCGAATAATTTCATGAAAGAACAAATCAGCACCATTAACAGCATCATCGCTTTTATGACATGGTATAAAGTGTGCCATTTTTGAGAATCTATCCACGAGAACAAATATGCTATCCCTCCCCTTCTTTGTTCGAGGTAAACCTAAAACAAAGTCCATAGATATATCCTCCCAAGGAACACTAGGTACAGGCAAAGGCATATATAAACCATGAGGATTGAGTCGTGACTTAGCTTTTTGACATGTAGTGCAGCGAGCAATAAAACGCTCAACATCCCGTCTCATCTTTGGCCAAAAGAAATGTGTAGCAAGTACGTCCTCCGTCTTCTTCACGCCAAAGTGTCCCATTAATCCTCCTCCATGCGCCTCCTGCAACAACAAAAGACGAACGGAGCTAGCTGGAATGCATAGCTTGTTAGCACGAAACACAAATCCATCGTTAACAACAAACTTGTTCCACATTCTTCCTTCTTTACAATTATGCATTACATCTTTAAAATCAGCATCATGCACATATTGATCTTTGATGGTCTCTAAACCAAATATTTTGAAGTCAAGTTGTGAAAGCATAGTATAGTGACGAGACAATGCATCAGCAATAACATTTTCTTTTCCCTTCTTGTGTTTAATGACATAAGGGAAAGTCTCAATGAATTCAACCCATTTAGCATGTCTACGATTCAGTTTAGCTTGACTTTTAATATGTTTCAAAGATTCATGATCAGAATGTATAACAAATTCTTTGGGCCATAAATAATGTTGCCATGTTTCTAAAGTCCGAACAAGAGCATATAATTCTTTATCATAAGTAGAATAATTCAGACTAGGCCCACTCAATTTTTCAGAAAAGTATGCAACAGGTTTGCCATCTTGTAATAACACACCTCCTAATCCAATTCCACTAGCATCACATTCAAGCTCAAAAGTCTTATTAAAATCAGGAAGTTGGAGTAAAGGAGCATGTGTCAACTTATCTTTCAATACCGTGAAGGCTTCTTCCTGTGCGGTACCCCAAAGAAAAGGCACATCTTTCTGTGTAAGCTCATTGAGAGGTGCAGCAATGGTGCTGAAATCTCTCACAAAACGCCTATAGAATCCAGCGAGGCCAAGAAAACTCCTCACTTGTGTGACCATTTTGGGCTGCGGCCAACTCTCAATAGCTTCAATCTTGGCTTTATCAACTTCAATTCCCTGTGGAGTAACAACATAGCCAAGAAAAGATACTCGGTCGGTGCAAAAGGTGCACTTCCCAAGGTTACCAAACAAACATGCATCACGTAGAGCAATAAAAACAGCACGTAAATGTTCCAAATGTTCTTCCAAAGATCTGCTATAAATCAATATGTCATCAAAGTAAACTACCACAAATCGTCCAATGAAAGCACGTAAAACTTCGTTCGTTAATCTCATGAAAGTACTAGGTGCATTAGTTAACCCAAAAGGCATGACTAACCACTCATATAATCCAAACTTAGTTTTAAATGCTGTTTTCCATTCATCTCCCAATTTCATACGAATTTGATGGTAGCCACTACGCAAATCAACTTTGGAGAAAATTGTAGAGCCACTCAATTCATCAAGCATATCATCTAGCCTAGGAATAGGATGACGATAACGAATAGTAATATTATTAATGCCTCTACAATCAACACACATACGTGATGTACCATCCTTTTTTGGCACTAGAATAATAGGAACAGCACAAGGACTAAGGGATTCGCGTATATAACCTTTGTCGAGAAGCTCTTGTACTTGACGCATAATCTCCTTCGTCTCCTCTGGATTGGTACGGTATGGTGCACGATTTGGCAGCGAAGCACCGGGAATTAAGTCAATCTGATGCTCAATCCCTCGAATAGGCGGTAATCCCGGTTGATAGAGGCAAAGGTGTCCCGTCTTTCGATGAGATGGTGGATTTCGCTTTGGTGGAAGTCGACTTTGACGATCCGACTACGAACGTGCGAGGACGTCGCGCCTTAGCAATCGCTAAACCAACTCCGAGAGGTTATTGACCACGCCGGAGCACGAAAAACCTGACCACGAGGGTCTGTTTCCTGCGAGCAAACGAAGAACAAGCAAGAAACTGAGATTGCAATCTGGATATTGCGAATATAAGATGAAAGCTTTATTGATCAAGGTGGGGTTCTGTGACGCCTTTGTCTGGTCGTTGAACACAAACGAAGTACGCGAAGTTGCAGCTATGGCGAACTTTTAATCTAAACAAAACCCAAAGTCTAAACGATGCCCTAAGGGCTGTATATATGGAGGAAGAGGGGGGAATTTCGTGGCCCTTGGTGGAGGGGTCCGAAATCAACCCTATCTCTTGTTTCCCCACACATACGGACTCTAAAAATAGCCTATACTTATGTATTTCGAAATTACATGGGCCTGGCCCAATAATAAGGTGACGCAGCACCTAAAATAGCCTCGGGACGAAATTTATGAAGTCGCATCTTGTATATTTCGTCCAAGGCTTCATGCACCCATTATGGTGGCTTCAAAGTCCTGAAATCATCACTTGTAACTCCGTTCTTGTTCCCCTTGCGCATGCCATCATCTCCATGCTTGTTCTTGCTCCAATGTTCATCCTTCTCCAAGCTAGGCCCTTCATTTGTAAGCAAAACAAATGTATCCAATTTAGGCAGCATCATATTCTCATGAACATTAGAATCATTACCAAGAAACAAAAGTACCTGGTAATTTAGTTGGCGTGCACGAGCTCTAGTAATTGGTCCAATATGTATAGCAGCAGGGGCTGTGGGTGTAACAATTGTATTGATGTCCTCATCATCCTCCCCTTCTTGAAATGAAGTCGTCCTCGACGGAAGTTCATCTTCCTCACCCAAATAAGGCTTCAAATCTGCAATGTTAAAAGTGGGACTAACCCCAAAATCTGTAGGCATCTCAAGTTTATATGCATTATCATTTATTTTCTCTAACACCTTAAAGGGACCACCAGCACGTGGCATTAACTTTGATTTGCGCAAATCAGGAAATCTATCCTTACGCAAATGTAACCAAACAAGATCTCCAGGTGCAAACACAACATGTTTTCTACCCTTATCTCCAGCAAGTTTATATTTAGCATTCATACGCTCAATGTTTTCCTTAGTTAACTCATGCATTTTTAAAATCAATTCAGCACGTTGTTTAGCATCAAAATTAACCTTCTCCGAAGATGGAAGAGGCAATAAATCAATAGGTGCACGAGGTAGGAAACCATACACAACTTCAAAAGGGCACATCTTAGTAGTAGAATGCAATGAACGATTATAAGCAAATTCAATATGAGGCAAGCATTCCTCCCACATTTTCTTATTATTCTTCAAAACAGCCCTAAGCATAGTAGACAACGTTCTATTGACTACTTCAGTTTGTCCATCAGTTTGGGGGTGACAAGTAGTACTAAAAAGCAGTTTAGTCCCCAACTTAGCCCATAAACATCTCCAAAAGTGGCTAAGAAATTTAGTATCACGATCTGAAACAATAGTATTTGGCACACCATGCAAGCGAATAATTTCACGAAAGAACAAATCAGCAACATTAACAGCATCATCACTTTTATGACATGGTATAAAGTGTGCCATTTTCGAGAATCTATCCACGACAACAAATATGCTATCCCTCCCCTTCTTTGTTAGAGGTAAACCTAAAACAAAGTCCATAGATATATCCTCCCAAGGAACACTAGGTACAGGCAAAGGCATATATAAACCATGAGGATTGAGTCGTGACTTAGCTTTTTGACATGTAGTGCAGCGAGCAATAAAACGCTCAACATCCCGTCTCATCTTTGGCCAAAAGAAATGTGTAGCAAGTACGTCCTCCGTCTTCTTCACGCCAAAGTGTCCCATTAATCCTCCTCCATGCGCCTCCTGCAACAACAAAAGACGAACGGAGCTAGCTGGAATGCATAGCCTGTTAGCACGAAACACAAATCCATCGTTAACAACAAACTTGTTCCACATTCTTCCTTCTTTACAATTCTGCATTACATCTTTAAAATCAGCATCATGCACATATTGATCTTTGATGGTCTCCAAACCAAATATTTTGAAGTCAAGTTGTGAAAGCATAGTATAGCGACGAGACAATGCATCAGCAATAACATTTTCTTTTCCCTTCTTGTGTTTAATGACATAAGGGAAAGTCTCAATGAATTCAACCCATTTAGCATGTCTACGATTCAGTTTAGCTTGACTTTTAATATGTTTCAAAGATTCAAGATCAGAATGTATAACAAATTCTTTGGGCCATAAATAATGTTGCCATGTTTCTAAAGTCCGAACAAGAGCATATAATTCTTTATCATAAGTAGAATAATTCAGACTAGGCCCACTCAATTTTTCAGAAAAGTATGCAACAGGTTTGCCATCTTGTAATAACACACCTCCTAATCCAATTCCACTAGCATCACATTCAAGCTCAAAAGTCTTATTAAAATCAGGAAGTTGGAGTAAAGGAGCATGTGTCAACTTATCTTTCAATACCGTGAAGGCTTCTTCCTGTGCGGTACCCCAAACAAAAGGCACATCCTTCTTTGTAAGCTCATTGAGAGGTGCAGCAATGGTGCTGAAATCTCTCACAAAACGCCTATAGAATCCAGCGAGGCCAAGAAAACTCCTCACTTGTGTGACCGTTTTGGGCTGCGGCCAACTCTCAATAGCTTCAATCTTGGCTTTGTCAACTTCAATTCCCTGTGGAGTAACAACATAGCCAAGAAAAGATACTCGGTCGGTGCAAAAGGTGCACTTCCCAAGGTTACCAAACAAACGTGCATCACGTAGAGCAATAAAAACAGCACGTAAATGTTCCAAATGTTCTTCCAAAGATCTGCTATAAATCACTATATCATCAAAATAGATTACCACAAATCGTCCAATGAAAGCACGTAAAACTTCGTTCATTAGTCTCATGAAAGTACTAGGCGCATTAGTTAACCCAAAAGGCATGACTAACCACTCATATAATCCAAACTTAGTTTTAAATGCTGTTTTCCATTCATCCCCCAACTTCATACGAATTTGATGGTATCCACTACGCAAATCAACTTTGGAGAATGTTGTAGAGCCACTCAATTCATCAAGCATATCATCGAGCCTAGGAATAGGATGACGATAACGAATAGTAATATTATTAATGCCTCTACAATCAACACACATACGTGATGTACCATCCTTTTTCGGCACTAGAATAATAGGAACAGCACAAGGACTAAGGGATTCGCGTATATAACCTTTGTCGAGAAGCTCTTGTACTTGACGCATAATCTCCTTCGTCTCCTCTGGATTGGTACGGTATGGTGCACGGTTTGGCAGTGAAGCACCGGGAATTAAGTCAATCTGATGCTCAATCCCTCGAATAGGCGGTAATCCCGGTGGCACGTCTTGTGGAAAAATGTCAGCGAACTCCTGCAAAATGTTAGTGACAGCAGGAGGCAAAGAGGAAGGCACGTCCTCGAATGAAAATAATGCCTCTTTGCACACAAAAGCATAGCAAACAGATTTGCTGAAATTTAGCTCATCAATATCAGATTTGGTGGCAAATAAATGATGAGGATATGACTACCTTGGATATGACCAAAAATATTGCATATATGCATATTTGTCAGGTGATTTCTAGTGCAAACTATTCAATAATCTATTTATGTTATCCAGAACAAAAATACTTCACACACTTTTGTGTTTTGTCTAATTGCAGGTGTATGGGACATTTGTACAATCCACATATGAAGATAAGGAAGAAAGAGATGTTTATTTGCTGTCCAAAAAGTTCTCTCACGTCACTTTTGGCCCAAGAGAAGATAGAGTCCAAGTCTCTCACGTTCTGGATTCAGATTCGGACTGCACAGACATACCTGACTCAAAACGCACACAAGTTTTTCATACGGACTCCGAATTGGGTGATTCTTTTTTTGTTGGAAACTAGATTTCGTGCACTTTCCAACCCAATTGGAATCACCTTCAAATTCGTCCGGAGCATTGAGTTGTGGACGAAACAATCTGATGCTGTAGCAGAATCCGAGTCAAACTACAAGTCCAAAGGTGTTACATCACCTCCACTTGGGCCCATTGGCCTTGTACGACCTAGATTTAGTTTTAGGCTGCCTTGGGACGTCCTCCCACCTCCTTGGCCGCCACCCCTTGCTCCTATATAAGTAGATCCATCTAGTAGCTTTTCCTTGGGATTTGTTTAGTTAAAAGTTAGCCATTGCAACTTCGTGTACTTCGTTTGTGTCCAACGACCAGACCAAGACCGCTTCCGGATCCCCACCATTATCAATACTTCATATATATTTGCAATATTCAGATTGCTTTATCATATTCTTGCTCGTTCTTCGATTGCTTGCAGGAATAGACCTTCGTGGTCAGGCTGACCGTGCTTCCAGCATCGTGAGTAACCTCAGGAGATTGGTTTAGCGATTGCTAAGGCGCAACGTCGTGCACGTTTGTAGTCGGATCGTCAAAGTCGTCTCCACCAAATCGATAGTTATCATCTCATCGAAAGATCGGGACCCTCGCCTCTATCAAGCGGCGGCGTGACAACTTAGTGTTCTAGGCTCGCGTCTCTAGCACAGTCTAGCCTAGGACCAGCACAGTACCGTCGTTGAGCGTTTATTCAACTTTGCATCTCTGAATTGATTATTGCTGACCCTTTTTGCTACCATATTATAAGCCTTCCCAGCTCCACATACATCTACGTCGTGCGTTTGACTCTCCCTGGTAATCGCTCTATCCAAGCTTTGAGAGTTTTTGACTACAACGGTTGCCGATCACCGCCTGCTGCTGGGTAAGAACTGGTAAGAATTTGAGATTTGCTTGACGGATTTGTGACACCCACCACCACCACTTGTTCGTAGTCTGTAGGATCATATTCTTGTGTGTTTCTATTGCTGCTAACCATGCCAGGATCACAAGCCGACGAGATTGACTGGGAGAATTTATCGAACAAGGAGCTTCATGATAAGTTTCAGCAAATGATGACTGAACAGGTGCAAGATGTGCTGAACAATTTTGAAGAGGCCATGGAGAAGATCACTGGCCTTGAGAAGACGTTCGAAACAAAGCTCGATAACAAGTTTAATGAATTGCTCGCGCGTCTTCCACCACCACCACCCGCTGCACCTAACGCACCTCTTCAACAACAACAACAACGACTACCTCCACGTCGCGAAGCAGACCTCCGCCGAGCAAGCCGTGTTCCTCTTGCGTTTGGCCAAACTGTTGGTGCTGCTGTTGATACTTCTGTGGCTCCTGCTGCTGATGCGGAGGAGGATGATTATGTGGGAGATTATGAGGATGAGGTTGATCAAAATCAACACTACGTGCAGCCACCTGTACCACCACCAGCAGGTCGACCTCAGGTATATATTCGTAATGGTAGGCCTGCACCACCACCTCAGGTATGAGATGATGTCCATATTCCTAAACTGAAATTGAATATTCCACCATTTGAGGGTAGATATGTTCCTGATATATATCTTACTTGGGAGTTAGAAACTGAACAACGATTTACATGTTTACAATATCCTGAGGAGAGACGAGTTGCTGCTGCTGTTTGTGCTTTCACTAGTTTTGCATGTGTATGGTGGTCTGAACATTTTAGATTATATCCTATTCCAACTACTTGGGCTGCTTTGAAAACTGCTATGCGTACGCGTTGGGTTCCACCATATTATCAACGTGAATTGCTTCAAAAATTGCAGCGTTTAAGACAAGGAAAAAATTCTGTAGAAGAATATTATCAGGAATTACAAACTGGCATGATTAGATGTGGTATTGTTGAGGAGAATGAAGCTATGCTTGCACGTTTTCTGGGTGGATTAAATAGAGAGATTCAGACCATTCTAGACTATAAGGAGTATACTAATATCACTCGTTTATTCCATCTTGCTTGTAAAGCTGAACGTGAAGTGCAGGATCGACAAGCATTGGGGCGAACTAACTTTTCTGCAGGCCGACCTTCATCATGGACACCACGTGCATCTTCTACTTCAACTGCACCAGCACCTCCATCAGGTGCCACCTCCAGCCGTGATACAAGAAAACAGGCAGAACCACCATTATCTGCCAAGAGCGCACCTGCGGGGCCTACACAGCGTTCTTCTTCTTCCATAGCATCAACAGGGCACACAAGTGATATTATTTGTCGTCGTTGTAAGGGAGGAGGTCATTATGCGAGAGAATGCAAATCTCCGCGTGTGATGATTGCTACCGCGGATGGTGGATATGAGTCCGCTAGTGACTATGATGAGGAGACTTTGGCTCTTATTACACGTGAAGAACATGGTGGAGATGATTCTGATAATGAGACGCAATACATGGCTCCTGAAGACGCTGACAGGTATGAATGTTTAGTTGCTCAACGTGTTTTGAGTGTGCAGATCACACAAGCTGAGCAAAATCAGAGGCACAATTTGTTCCATACCAAGGGAGTTGTGAAGGAACGTTCTGTGCGTGTCATCATAGACGGAGGGAGCTGCAACAACTTGGCTAGCATGGAGATGGTCGAGAAGCTTTCTCTCACCACAAGACCACATCCACATCCTTACTACATCCAATGGTTCAATAACAGCGGCAAGGTTAAGGTAACACGTACTGTTCGTGTGCATTTTAGTATATCTACATATGCTGATTATGTTGATTGTGATGTGGTACCTATGCAAGCATGTTCCTTATTACTTGGTAGACCATGGCAATTTGATAAAAATTCTGTACACCATGGTAGAAACAATCACTAACCTCTCGGAGTTGGTTTAGCGATTGCTAAGGCGCAACGTCGTGCACGTTTGTAGTCGGATCGTCAAAGTCGTCTCCACCAAATCGATAGTTATCATCTCATCGAAAGATCGGGACACCCTCGCCTCTATCACAAAGTCTAAACGATGCCCTAAGGGCTGTATATATGGAGGAAGAGGGGGGAATTTCGTGGCCCTTGGTGGAGGGGTCCGAAATCAACCCTATCTCTTGTTTCCCCACACATACGGACTCTAAAAATAGCCTATACTTATGTATTTCGAAATTACATGGGCCTGGCCCAATAATAAGGTGACGCAGCACCTAAAATAGCCTCGGGACGAAATTTATGAAGTGGCATCTTGTATATTTCGTCCAAGGCTTCATGCACCCATTATGGTGGCTTCAAAGTCCTGAAATCATCACTTGTAACTCCGTTCTTGTTCCCCTTGCGCATGCCATCATCTCCATGCTTGTTCTTGCTCCAATGTTCATCCTTCTCCAAGCTAGGCCCTTCATTTGTAAACAAAACAAATGTATCCAATTTAGGCAGCATCATATTCTCATGAACATTAGAATCATTACCAAGAAACGAAAGTACCTGGTAATTTAGTTGGCGTGCACGAGCTCTAGTAATTGGTCCAGTATGTATAGTAGCAGGGGCTGTGGGTGTAACAATTGTATTGATGTCCTCATCAAATAACCTCTCGGAGTTGGTTTAGCGATTGCTAAGGCACAACGTCGTTGCACGTTTGTAGTCGGATCGTCAAAGTCGTCTCCACCAAATCGATAGTTATCATCTCATCGAAAGATCGGGACACCCCGCCTTTATCAAGTGGTATCAGTTTTCAGGTTGCTCGGTGAGAATTTCCAGTTTTCCTAGATTAGATTTATTTTCTTACCTATTGTCCAAGAAAAAGCCACAAAAAAGAGTTAGATCTATTCATCCTTGGTCCAAGCCAGTCTGAGCTTTTGCAATTTTCTTTTCATTGCTTGCATAGTTGAATTATCGGTTGCATCGTCGTGTCGAGTTGCTGGTCTTAGTGTCTAATTCGTTTAGAGTTTCGAGTTCTGTTCACATTAGTCACGCCACCGCTGCATCATTATCTCTTCCGCTGTCCACCACCCATCCATCAATTTCCACCACGTGCTACCCACCATTCATTGTCATAATAATAGTTGAGATCGTTCACATCTTCACTTGATTCAATCTGCATCTTATCTAGTTTGTCTTGGAAAGAGGGAGAAAAAGAAGATAAAGAAAAAAAAAGAGAAAAAAGGAAAGAAAAAAAAGAAAAAGAGGGAGAAGAAAAAGAAAAAAAGGCGTGAGAAAAAAAAGAGAGAAAAAAAAAATTTGGATCTATCTAGAATCAATCTCGTACCTGAATTCGGATTGGAATCTGTTTTGCGCACTGTTCAGTAAAACAGGCGTATCTTCCTCATACGAAGTCAGTTTTGGCTCCGTGAGTACTCAAATTGAAGATAGCGACGAGCCGCATCTAAATAGTTGCAGAAGCTAGTTCAATATTTGACACCTCAAAATCGGCTTCTAAATAGGTCTTTTTGCCCTCCGAACTTCGTGAACACAACTTGTTCCAATTTTTCAGGCCAGTTTTAGAATTCTTTGACTCCTCATATCAACTCAGAATTGAGTGATTCTTTTTGCATTGGAAAGCTTGAGTTAGTAGCATTCTTTGAAAGAATTTATCAGAAAATTGTCTCAAACTTTTCAAGAGGAAAGTTGGAGAGAGAGTAGTTGTATATCCTGCTTGGCAGTTGTTTTTCATCATTATCTTCACTGTCGTTGTGATCTTCACTTATATCTTGCTGTCAAGAGCTACTTAGTATCCTTCATTGATGCTAGTTGTGCTACGCCGTGACCTCATTAGTGTTCTAGGCTCGCGTCTCTAGTCCGGTCTAGCCTAGGACCAGCACAGTACCGTCGTTGAGCGTTTATTCAACATTGCATCTTTGAATTGATTATTGCTAATTTTTTGCTACCATATATAGCCAACCCAGCTCCACATATTTCTACACCGTGTATACATACGCTCCCCTGGCAATCGCTTTACTCAATATTCGGAGTTACTTGACACCGCTGGTTGCCGATCACCGCCTGTTGCATGGTAAGAACTTGTAAGACATTGATATTTGCTTTACTGTGAGCGTTTTACCACCACATCCTAGTAGTTATAGGAACATTATTTTTGGGTTTTGTTTCTTGTTCTACTAATCATGACAGGATCCAGAGTCAATTCATGGGCTTTGTCGATCGCGGGAGACGTGCCACCACCTTTGCCAATACCACAACCGTCACGAGATGTGCACAAACATCCAAATGCACATGATCAGGTTAATGTATCTATACCACCATTTAATGGCCGTTTTAAACCTGCTTTATATATTGAATGGGAGTTCGACATAAAAAATATATTTGCTTCCCATAATTTCAATGAACATAAAAAGGTTAAGGTTGCGGTTGGTTCTTTCACTGGTTATGCTTTGGTTTGGTGGAGTGAATATTGTCGGTTACACCCTGATTATATACCTACTACTTGGGATGATTTGAAACTTGCCATGCGACATACTTTCGTCCCTGCTTATTATACTCGTGACATGATTAAGAAGTTGCAACACTTAAAACAAGGTAGTGAAACTGTAACAAAATATTATGATGATTTACAAACTACCTTGTTGCATTCCTCTTTAGAAGAAAGTGAAGATGATTTTATGGATAGATTTTGGGGAGGATTAAACCGTGATATTCAAGAGCTACTAATTCATGAAGAGTGTTATCCTATGGACCATTTGTTTCATCTTGCTTGCAAAGCTGAACAGGAAATAAAACGACGTGTTGGCCACGAGGAGAACAAGCGCACGGTGCACATTCCAAGAGTTGATATGATTGTTCCTTCAACTACTAAGCATACTATGACAACCACATCCGTTGTTGTCAGGACTACATCACCTCCACCATGTGACACATCGCCCCCGAGAGTGGCTACATCATCTGAGTTGATCATAAGAGGTAATGACAAAGGTACTGATCTTCCATCTCTACATGAGAATGATGAATGCCTTGTCAATTTGAATGCACCATCTGATGAGCTACCCACTACTTTGATCACACCACCTATTTTAGAGGACTACGTTGATAATTTGACTTTGCCATGTGATCAAACAACTGAAATACCAACAATTTTGAGTGCACCCATTGAATTAACTATTGATGCAAAAGAACCAATGTTGAATCATTTTGATATGACCTCTAATCTTGGTGATGATTCTGTGTTGAATGACTTATTGCATGTTTGCTTATTTAAGCATGTTGTAGCATGTAAATTTGATGCAAGTAAGGTTTATTCACTAATGTTGGGATGGTTTAATGATGAACATTGTCAATCTTTTGAAATGAATAAGAGCTTCACTTATATGTGCAAACTGAGTTGCAATATTTTCATGCCTTCTACTTCTTGTGCTAATTTTTTGGCTTTAGATTTTATGAACTATGCAAGTTACTCATCTATTCATGTGTCATATATGCAAAAATCAAGGGAAGTAAAAATGGATGACATATACATATACAACATGTACACCTTGTCTCTTTTGTTAGCCACATTTCAGATTAAGCAACGCCGAGGACGGCTTTATTTTCAAGAAGGGGAGGATGATGAGGACATGACTACCTTGGATATGACCAAAAATATTGCATATATGCATATTTGTCAGGTGATTTCTAGTGCAAACTATTAAATAATCTATTTATGTTATCCAGAACAAAAATACTTCACACACTTTTGTGTTTTGTCTAATTGCAGGTGTATGGGACATTTGTACAATCCACATATGAAGATAAGGAAGAAAGAGATGTTTATTTGCTGTCCAAAAAGTTCTCTCACGTCACTTTTGGCCCAAGAGAAGATAGAGTCCAAGTCTCTCACGTTCTGGATTCAGATTCGGACTGCACAGACACACCTGACTCAAAACAGACACAAGTTTTTCATACGGACTCCGATTTGGGTGATTCTTTTTTTGTTGGAAACTAGATTTCGTGCACTTTCCAACCCAATTGGAATCACCTTCAAATTCGTCCGGAGCGTTGAGTTGTGGACGAAACAATCTGATGCTGCAGCAGAATCCGAGTCAAACTACAAGTCCAAAGGTGTTACATCACCTCCACTTGGGCCCATTGGCCTTGTACGACCTAGATTTAGTTTTAGGCTGCCTTGGGACGTCCTCCCACCTCCTTGGCAGCCACCCCTTGCTCCTATATAAGTAGATCCATCTAGTAGCTTTTCCTTGGGATTTGTTTAGTTAAAAGTTAGCCATTGCAACTTCGTGTACTTCGTTTGTGTCCAACGACCAGACCAAGACCGCTTACGGATCCCCACCTTTATCAATACTTCATATATATTCGCAATATTCAGATTGCTTTTATCATATTCTTGCTTGTTCTTCGATTGCTTGCAGGAATAGACCTTCGTGGTCAGGTTGATCGTGCTCCGGCGTGGTCAATAACCTCAGGAGATTGGTTTAGCGATTGCTAAGGCGCAACGTCGTGCACGTTTGTAGTCGGATCGTCAAAGTCGTCTCCACCAAATCGGTAGTATCATCTCATCGAAAGATCGGGACACCCCGCCTCTATCACCATGCGACATACTTTCGTCCCTGCTTATTATACTCGTGACATGATTAAGAAGTTGCAACACTTAAAACAAGGTAGTGAAACTGTAACAAAATATTATGATGATTTACAAACTACCTTGTTGCATTCCTCTTTAGAAGAAAGTGAAGATGATTTTATGAATAGATTTTGGGGAGGATTAAACCGTGATATTCAAGAGATACTAATTCATGAAGAGTGTTATCCTATGGACCATTTGTTTCATCTTGCTTGCAAAGCTGAACAGGAAATAAAACGACGTGTTGGCCACGAGGAGAACAAGCGCACGGTGCACATTCCAAGAGTTGATATGATTGTTCCTTCAACTACTAGGCATACTATGACAACCACATCCGTTGTTGTCAGGACTACATCACCTCCACCATGTGACACATCGCCCCCGAGAGTGGCTACATCATCTGAGTTGATCATAAGAGGTAATGACAAAGGTACTGATCTTCCATCTCTACATGAGAATGATGAATGCCTTGTCAATTTGAATGCACCATCTGATGAGCTACCCACTACTTTGATCACACCACCTATTTTAGAGGACTACGTTAATAATTTGACTTTGCCATGTGATCAAACAACTGAAATACCAACAATTTTGAGTGCACCCATTGAATTAACTATTGATGCAAAAGAATCAATGTTTAATCATTTTGATATGACCTCTAATCTTGGTGATGATTCTGTGTTGAATGACTTATTGCATGTTTGCTTATTTAAGCATGTTGTAGCATGTAAATTTGATGCAAGTAAGGTTTATTCACCAATGTTGGGATGGTTTAATGATGAACATTGTCAATCTTTTGAAATGAATAAGAGCTTCACTTATATGTGCAAACTGAGTTGCAATATTTTCATGCCTTCTACTTCTTGTGCTAATTTTTTGGCCTTAGATTTTATGAACTATGCAAGTTACTCATCTATTCATGTGTCATATATGCAAAAATCGAGGGAAGTAAAAAATGGATGACATATACATATACAACATGTACACCTTGTCTCTTTTGTTAGCCACATTTCAGATTAAGCAACGCCGAGGACGGCTTTATTTTCAAGAAGGGGAGGATGATGAGGACATGAATACCTTGGATATGACCAAAAATATTGCATATATGCATATTTGTCAGGTGATTTCTAGTGCAAACTATTCAATAATCTATTTATGTTATCCAGAACAAAAATACTTCACACACTTTTGTGTTTTGTCTAATTGCAGGTGTATGGGACATTTGTACAATCCAAATATGAAGATAAGGAAGAAAGAGATGTTTATTTGCTGTCCAAAAAGTTCTCTCACGTCACTTTTGGCCCAAGAGAAGATAGAGTCCAAGTCTCTCACGTTCTGGATTCAGATTCGGACTGCACAGACACACCTAACTCAAAACGCACACAAGTTTTTCATACGGACTCCGAATTGGGTGATTCGTTTTTTGTTGGAAACTAGATTTCTTGCACTTTCCAACCCAATTGGAATCACCTTCAAATTCGTCCGGAGCGTTGAGTTGTGGACGAAACAATCTGATGCTGTAGCAGAATCCGAGTCAAACTACAAGTCCAAAGGTGTTACATCACCTCCACTTGGGCCCATTGGCCTTGTACGACCTAGATTTAGTTTTAGGCTGCCTTGGGACGTCCTCCCACCTCCTTGGCCGGCACCCTTGCTCCTATATAAGTAGATCCATCTAGTAGCTTTTCCTTGGGATTTGTTTAGTTAAAAGTTAGCCATTGCAACTTCGTGTACTTCGTTTGTGTCCAACGACCAGACCAAGACCGCTTACGGATCCCCACCTTTATCAATACTTCATATATACTCGCAATATTCAGATTGCTTTTATCATATTCTTGCTTGTTCTTCGATTGCTTGCAGGAATAGACCTTCGTGGTCAGGTTGATTGTGCTCCGGCGTGGTCAATAACCTCTCGGAGTTGGTTTAGCGATTGCTAAGGCACAACGTCGTTGCACGTTTGTAGTCGGATCGTCAAAGTCGTCTCCACCAAATCGATAGTTATCATCTCATCGAAAGATCGGGACACCCCGCCTCTATCAGGAAGGCTTATAATATGGTAGCAAAAAGGGTCAGCAATAATCAATTCAGAGATGCAAAGTTGAAAAACGCTCAACGACGGTACTGTGCTGGTCCTAGGCTAGACTGTGCTAGAGACGCGAGCCTAGAACACCAACAAAATCACGGCGCGGCACGTAAACAAGGGAGGAGCACACTCTGAATTTTTTTTCTCTTTTTTTTTGCACTTTTTTTTCCTCTTTTTTTTTTGCTCCGCCACAAATTTTTTTCGAAAAAGTCTACAAATGGTCTAAAAACTGCCTAGCCAGAATTTTCCGGACTTAGTTTTTTTTTTGAAATTGGAACTATTTTTCTTCTGCGGATGGCTCGGAAGTTGGGGAGTCCTTCTTTGTCACGACTCGGAGTATCGCGTGATCTGGAAATCGAGAACAATGCAACAATTACTAGACTCGGACTAGGACTGGTGGCGGAGATGAATCTGGTGGAACTCGGACTGGTGGCGGAGATGAATCTGGTGGAACACGGACATGTGGCGGATAGATGTTGCAGGTGAACTCGGATTGGCGTGATGGCGGCGAATATGTGGTGGCGTATATGGATTTGGATTGGCGGTGAATATGTGGTGGTGGTATATGGCAACAGCGACGATGATGATGCGGTGGTGATATATGCCAGCGGCGACGTGACAACCTGTGAACAGAACTCGAAACTCTAAAAGACTAGACGCTAAGACCAGCAACTGGACACGACGATGCAACCGCAAATTCAACAAAGCAAATACAGAAAAGATTATGCAAGGCTCAAATTGGTTCAGATGGGATGAACTAACCCTAATTTTTTTTTGGCTTTTTCGTGGACTATAGGTATGAAGAACAGACTCGATCTAAACTACGAAAAACTGTAAAATCTCACCGAGCAACCTGGAAATCTGATACCACTTGATAGAGGCAAAGGTGTCCCGTCTTTCGATGAGATGATGGATATCGCTTTGGTGGAAGTCGACTTTGACGATCCGACTACGAACGTGCGAGGACGTCGCGCCTTAGCAATCGCTAAACCAACTCCAAGAGGTTATTGACCACGCCGGAGCACGATCAACCTGACCACGAGGGTCTGTTTCCTGCGAGCAAACGAAGAACAAGCAAGAAACTGAGATTGCAATCTGGATATTGCGAATATAAGATGAAAGCTTTATTGATCAAGGTGGGGTTCTGTGACGCCTTTGTCTGGTCGTTGAACACAAACGAAGTACGCGAAGTTGCAGCTATGGCGAACTTTAATCTAAACAAAACCCAAAGTCTAAACGATGCCCTAAGGGCTGTATATATGGAGGAAGAGGGGGGAATTTCGTGGCCCTTGGTGGAGGGGTCCGAAATCAACCCTATCTCTTGTTTCCCCACACATACAGACTCTAAAAATAGCCTATACTTATGTATTTCGAAATTACATGGGCCTGGCCCAATAATAAGGTGACGCAGCACCTAAAATAGCCTCGGGACGAAATTTATGAAGTGGCATCTTGTATATTTCGTCCAAGGCTTCATGCACCCATTATGGTGGCTTCAAAGTCCTGAAATCATCACTTGTAACTCCGTTATTGTTCCCCTTGCGCATGCCATCATCTCCATGCTTGTTCTTGCTCCAATGTTCATCCTTCTCCAAGCTAGGCCCTTCATTTGTAAGCAAAACAAATGTATCCAATTTAGGCAGCATCATATTCTCATGAACATTAGAATCATTACCAAGAAACGAAAGTACCTGGTAATTTAGTTGGCGTGCACGAGCTCTAGTAATTGGTCCAGTATGTATAGCAGCAGGGGCTGTGGGTGTAACAATTGTATTGATGTCCTCATCAGAAACACAAATCCATCGTTAACGACAAACTTGTTCCACATTCTTCCCTCTTTACAATTCTGCATTACATCTTTAAAATCAGCATCATGCACATATTGATCTTTGATGGTCTCCAAACCAAATATTTTGAAGTCAAGTTGTGAAAGCATAGTATAGCGACGAGACAATGCATCAGCAATAACATTTTCTTTTCCCTTCTTGTGTTTAATCACATAAGGGAAAGTCTCAATGAATTCAACCCATTTAGCATGTCTACGATTCAGTTTAGCTTGACTTTTAATATGTTTCAAAGATTCATGATCAGAATGTATAACAAATTCTTTGGGCCATAAATAATGTTGCCATGTTTCTAAAGTCCGAACAAGAGCATATAATTCTTTATCATAAGTAGAATAATTCAGACTAGGCCCACTCAATTTTTCAGAAAAGTATGCAACAGGTTTGCCATCTTGTAATAACACACCTCCTAATCCAATTCCACTAGCATCACATTCAAGCTCAAAAGTCTTATTAAAATCAGGAAGTTGGAGTAAAGGAGCATGTGTCAACTTATCTTTCAATACCGTGAAGGCTTCTTCCTGTGCGGTACCCCAAACAAAAGGCACATCCTTCTTTGTAAGCTCATTGAGAGGTGCAGCAATGGTGCTGAAATCTCTCACAAAAGGCCTATAGAATCCAGCGAGGCCAAGAAAACTCCTCACTTGTGTGACCGTTTTGGGCTGCGGCCAACTCTCAATAGCTTCAATCTTGGCTTTGTCAACTTCAATTCCCTGTGGAGTAACAACATAGCCAAGAAAAGATACTCGGTCGGTGCAAAAGGTGCACTTCCCAAGGTTACCAAACAAACGTGCATCACGTAGAGCAATAAAAACAGCACGTAAATGTCCCAAATGTTCTTCCAAAGATCTGCTATAAATCAATATGTCATCAAAGTAAACTACCACAAATCGTCCAATGAAAGCACGTAAAACTTCGTTCATTAATCTCATGAAAGTACTAGGTGCATTAGTTAACCCAAAAGGCATGACTAACCACTCATATAATCCAAACTTAGTTTTGAATGCTGTTTTCCATTCATCTCCCAATTTCATACGAATTTGATGGTATCCACTACGCAAATCAACTTTGGAGAATATTGTAGAGCCACTCAATTCATCAAGCATATCATCTAGCCTAGGAATAGGATGACAATAACGAATAGTAATATTATTAATGCCTCTACAATCAACACACATACGTGATGTACCATCCTTTTTCGGCACTAGAATAATAGGAACAGCACAAGGACTAAGGGATTCGCGTATATAACCTTTGTCGAGAAGCTCTTGTACTTGACGCATAATCTCCTTCGTCTCCTCTGGATTGGTACGGTATGGTGCACGGTTTGGTAGTGAAGCACCGGGAATTAAGTCAATCTGATGCTCAATCCCTTGAATCGGCGGTAATCCCGGTGGCACGTCTTGTGGAAAGACGTCAGCGAACTCCTGCAAAATGTTAGTGACAGCAGGAGGCAAAGAGGAAGGCACGTCCTCGAATGAAAATAATGCCTATTTGCACACAAAAGCATAGCAAACAGATTTGCTGAAATCTAGCTCATCAATATCAGATTTGGTGGCAAATAAACATGCACTTTTCAATTTAATTTCAGAAGCAACACTAGATGGTTTATTATTAGGCTTCATTTGTTGCTCAAATTCTTTTGCCACAATCTGATTTTCACTCTTATTCGTCTCCTGTTTTGCTTTATTAGCTCTATTAATATCATCTTTCAAAATGGAATCAGGAGTCATAGGAAGCAAAGTAATATTTTTATCCTTATGAACAAGAGTATAGTGATTGTTTCTACCATGGTGTACAGAATTTTTATCAAATTGCCATGGTCTACCAAGTAATAAGGAACATGCTTGCATAGGTGATAGAGGCAAAGGTGTCTCGTCTTTCGATGAGATGGTGGATTTCGCTTTGGTGGAAGTCGACTTTGACGATCCGACTACGAACGTGCGAGGACGTCGCGCCTTAGCAATCGCTAAACCAACTCCGAGAGGTTATTGACCACGCCGGAGCACGATCAACCTGACCACGAAGGTCTGTTTCCTGCGAGCAAACGAAGAACAAGCAAGAAACTAAGATTGCAATCTGGATATTGCGAATATAAGATGAAAACTTTATTGATCAAGGTGGGGTTCTGTGACGCCTTTGTCTGGTCGTTGAACACAAACGAAGTACGCGAAGTTGCAGCTATGGCGAACTTTTAATCTAAACAAAACCCAAAGTCTAAACGATGCCCTAAGGGCTGTATATATGGAGGAAGAGGGGGGAATTTCGTGGCCCTTGGTGGAGGGGTCCGAAATCAACCCTATCTATTGTTTCCCCACACATACGGACTCTAAAAATAGCCTATACTTATGTATTTCGAAATTACATGGGCCTGGCCCAATAATAAGGTGACGCAGCACCTAAAATAGCCTCGGGACGAAATTTATGAAGTGGCATCTTGTATATTTCGTCCAAGGCTTCATGCACCCATTATGGTGGCTTCAAAGTCCTGAAATCATCATTTGTAACTCCGTTCTTGTTCCCCTTGCGCATGCCATCATCTCCATGCTTGTTCTTGCTCCAATGTTCATCCTTCTCCAAGCTAGGCCCTTCATTTGTAAGCAAAACAAATGTATCCAATTTAGGCAGCATCATATTCTCATGAACATTAGAATCATTACCAAGAAACAAAAGTACCTGGTAATTAATTGGCGTGCACGAGCTCTAGTAATTGGTCCAGTATGTATAGCAGCAGGGGATGTGGGTGTAACAATTGTATTGATGTCCTCATCAATCTCCATGCTTGTTCTTAATCCAATGTTCATCCTTCTCCAAGCTAGGCCCTTCATTTGTAAGCAAAACAAATGTATCCAATTTAGGCAGCATCATATTCTCATGAACATTAGAATCATTACCAAGAAACGAAAGTACCTGGTAATTTAGTTGGCGTGCGCGAGCTCTAGTAATTGGTCCAGTATTTATAGCAGCAGGGGCTGTGGGTGTAACAATTGTATTGATGTCCTTATCACCACTTCATAAATTTCGTCCCGAGGCAATTCTAGGTGCTGCGTCACCTTATTATTGGGCCAGGCCCTTGTAATTTTGAAATACATAAGTATAGGGTATTTTTAAAGTCCGTATGTGTGGGGAAACAAGAGATAGGGTTGATTTCGGACCCCTCCACCAAGGGCCACGAAATTCCCCCCATCTTCCTCCATATATACAGCCCTTAGGGCACCGTTTAGACTTTGGGTTTTGTTTAGATTAAAAGTTCGCCATAGCTGCAACTTCGCATACTTCGTTTGTGTTCAACGACCAGATAAAGGCGTCACAGAACCCCACCTTGATCAATAAAGCTTTCATCTTATATTTGCAATATCCAGATTGCAACCTCAGTTTCTTGCTTGTTCTTTGTTTGCTCGCAGGAAACAGACCCTCGTGGTCAGGTTGATCGTGCTCCGGCGTGGTCAATAACCTCTTGGAGTTGGTTTAGCGATTGCTAAGGCGCGACGTCCTCCCACGTTCGTAGTCGGATTGTCAAAGTCGACTTCCACCAAAGTGAAATCCATCATCTCATCGAAAGACGGGACACCTTTGCCTCTATCAATATCTCTTTTTTAATTAATGCATCTATATACTTGGTAAAGGGTGGAAGGCTCGGACTTTTGCCTGGTATTTTGTTCCATTCTTGCCGCCCTAGTTTCTGTCATACATGTGTTATGTTCCTTGATTTGCGTTCCTTACACGGTCGGGGTTCATAGGCCCCTCTCGACCGTTCAGTTTGAATAAAACTCTTCCAACAAGGCCAACTTTGGTTTTACCATTTGCCTGATAATAACTAAAACTTGCATAAGCATCGACTAGCACCTGATAGAGGCAAAGGTGTCCCGTCTTTCGATGAGATGGAGGATTTCGCTTTGGTGGAAGTCGACTTTGACGATCCGACTACGAACGTGCGAGGACGTCGCGCCTTAGCAATCGCTAAACCAACTCCGAGAGGTTATTGACCACGCCGGAGCACGATCAACCTGACCACGAAGGTCTGTTTCCTGCGAGCAAACGAAGAACAAGCAAGAAACTAAGATTGCAATCTGGATATTGCGAATATAAGATGAAAGCTTTATTGATCAAGGTGGGGTTCTGTGACGCCTTTGTCTGGTCGTTGAACACAAACGAAGTACGCGAAGTTGCAGCTATGGCGAACTTTTAATCTAAACAAAACCCAAAGTCTAAACGATGCCCTAAGGGCTGTATATATGGAGGAAGAGGGGGGGAATTTCGTGGCCCTTGGTGGAGGGGTCCGAAATCAACCCTATCTCTTGTTTCCCCACACATACGGACTCTAAAAATAGCCTATACTT